>NW_015150771.1:37101-41544 GCF_000732505.1 Cyprinodon variegatus | reverse complement strand
CCATCCATCCATCCATCCATCCATCCATCCATCCATCCATCCATCCATCCTCCCTTTAATATTACAACCCTGCCAACTGTAGAAATAATTGTCTTACAGTTAATTAAATTAGTTAATTGTATTTTAGAAAATAAAAAAAAGTTTAGACCTGAAACCTTTGCAGGAACGTCATTCTCCAGACTGCACATATACACACATGATGTTCCAGATTCCTTTGTCTACTTCCTTGTGAACTGTTTTCTGTTTCTGGCCATGTTTTGCTTTAAAATTCAGTCCATAACTTGCCCGTGCTACAGGCAGTGTCATATTTTCCTTTTTTTTCCCTCTATCATGTGGAGACAGGATCTTATTGTCATTCAGATTATACACCATATGGTGCACACCAAGAGGAAATATCAGTGCAGTGGGTCTGAAAGGCTGAAAGACTGTAGAAAAGGAAAAATATATAGAACAACTCCAGGATATATTGAAAACATTACAAGTAACAGAAAGAAACACAAATATTACACCTTACTTGTGTGAGAAATATTCCACAGAAACAGATGTACATCCCAAATTCTCTCAACATTGTGTTCACGGTTTATTTCTCACTTGGTTGTAGCTTTAAGGTTCTTGTTTCCATTTTATTATGTAATGGAACCTACGTTTATCTTCTCTAGCTCAATAAAGCCCCTATATGTGGAGGAACTCTGTGTTTCTGACCACGCTGGTCCCTCTTCTGTCTTCCCCTTGCTGCTTCTTTTGTAATTCTGGAAACAGCATGAAAACAGTTTGAGCTTAGAGGGATTTGACACTGCTCGTTCATTCCAGTGCTGGTATATGGAGCAATGATCATTATCACGGCTACCCTCATCATCATCATAAGTGTGCAGCTTCGGCTCAGATGATGCGGCCTAAAGGCTTTGAGTAAACATTATGTAAGTGCTGCTGAATATTCAAATTCTTAGTAATGAAATACAACCTTTCCTGATGGATTGGTGTGGGCAGGAACTGAGTCATGTTTGCACTGGATCTCAATTTCATGCATTTTTATGAAGAGGTTCTGCATAGAGCGATTCGGGAGCCGGTTCTCAAAGTGTGACGGTGTCTTTGTTTTGTCGCCGCTGAGATGCGTAACCTGATACATTAAGAACAATATGATGCATTTAAGATACATGAGCTGCAAAACACAAACTCATTTTTCCCCACAGATTTAATTATAAAATGTACTGTGTGTTTTCAAACTGATAAAATTTGATTTGCATGGAGGAAGATTATGGACTGAGATTAAATGAGAATATCTTTTTAATTTGGTTTACTTCAGAAATGCGTGGAAGAATAAAAAAAGCAGGGTATTGCAATTTTATTACAAGATTTCCTGCATTATGAGAAGTCTTTTTTTGGTTCCTCTGTAGTGAGAATCAACATGTAATTTTAATGTATGGACAATAAAAAACAATTATAAAGGTCTTTTTAAGTGCTCATAAATACGAAAAGGTAAACTTAATGAAACGCACTGGCAGGAAAAACAAAACAAAAACTACTTTTGTGATTAAATAAACTTTAGTATAAAAGAGCTTCGATGTGGAAAAGCAAAAAGAGCAAATAGTAAGATATAAAAAAGAAAATCTTGCAGCAAGTCAGAGTATTATCTTCACTTGCCGTGTCATAAGGTGTTTCAGCATGAAATGTAGTTGAAGTAAATGTTCAGGTGCCAAATAAAACACTGATTCATCTCAATCAGCCAGAGATGAAAATCATCTCTTTTCCTTTGGATCAGCTCTGATTGGTTACTGGAACGAAGAGTCAAGAATCAATGCTAAGAATTTTCACCTTTTTGGTATGAATAAAAAAAAAATCAACAATCAGTATTTCATTTGCTGCCCTTTGAGTTTTAATAAAACTCTGTTACAGAATCTTGACTACAGTCTTTGGAGGAAAAACAAATCATAAACTTGGTTTTAGTTTGAACAGAAAACCTCATGTACACAGTAAACCAGGCTGCAAGTACAGACATATTACCAGGGTTGCATCAAGGAACTTTTTGGACCTAATAGAAGTCTTAAAAAAAGAAATGTATAGAAAAAACCAGCAGTAGTTTAGTTAATGTGTGCTTTCAGAGTTGTGAGAGCTAATGGGAATACATTTTCCCTGAATTTTTTTGTCCTGGACCTTCAGGGTCTGCCAAAAGGCAGCAGGTCAAACAGGTGGTAGGCGTGACGGGTGAAGTCCTTGACGATGAGCATTGCTCTGCTGAGGCAGCAAGAAGTGTAGCTTTTCCTGCTGCATCTTGACCACCTTCTGTGACCTCTTCCCGTCTGCTTTGACGTGGTTTGCCCACTGCACTGAGGCAGATGGGCAGATTTAGCAGAAAATAGTCAAGATGGAGAAAAAGAAATGTGTGTAATGCACAAACCACAGCGGGTAGAGGAAGGTAGCAAGAAGGTTACTAGCAGCCTTAGGTTGATGATATCCCTCCTTAGAAATCTTAGGAAGCGTAAATGACGTTCTGCCTTCTTTACGACAGTCAAGGTATTAGCAGACCAGGCCAATACTGCACCTTAAGCCGGGCTTACACTGTGCGATTTTTTTTTTCTGCCCTTTTCGGGCCGACTTTCCTATGGTGTGAGAATTTTTGGAACGGGTCGAATTTCAGCCTGATCGTGCGTCGTGTAGTGTACAGGGGGTAACGAGGGGTGATCAGCCTTTCAAGACCACCTCCCGATCAGTAATCGTGAAGTTGACATTGTGGTACACTTTGATTTTGTTGGAGTTTTTTGTTTGCAGTGTGTTTACCCCATTGCTATGCATTTACACCTGCCATCCACTGTGCCAAAGTCTCAAAAACTAGTAACGTTGCTTGCCATTTGCTGATCAAGATGTATAGACTCTTTCATTTTCTTCACGTTGTTAGGCGGATTCTATTCAAGAGGTTTATTTGTTACTTAGCTGGAAGCAGTAAGGGATGGATAGGGCTAATTGGAAGGACTTTTTCTTCCCCAAAAAGGTGGCTCATTCATGATTTAAATAGGAGGTCCAGACTTATTTAAATAGGTCCAGACTGAGTAAAATAGATTTATACTCTTGTTTGTTTTCTATGTTACATGGTACATTTGTATGCAAACTATGAAAGCAAAGAGACATTATGACAGCCATGATCCAACAAAACTCATTGGCTCCTCCTCACAAGGGCTCTTGACATTGACTCAATTGATTTTTGCAGCATCAGTGCTGTTTTTACACACCATTGCATCATCAGTCCCCACTGCTCTGCCTCCATGGTAAATGAGACGGACCTCTGGAAACCTCCGAGATGAGCCGGACTGTGGCAGAACACGAGGGCAGACAATCCTGTGGAGAATGATTTATTCATGCAGGCAAGATTGAGTGTTTGTGTCGGAGTTATTAAATGCTGCCACATCTGTCAGCAGCCGTTCCCAACGCAGCTGCTGTTGAAGAGCATTGAAGAGGAGAGTGAGTTGGTACATGGACAGAGATGTGTTTGCCACATATTACATGGGTAATAAAGGCGATATGAGTGCTTCTGAAACAAGATGGCATCTATTAATAATCCCCTCTCCTGTTATTAGTTGGATAAAAGTTGAAAACATTTCTTTTATCTGTTTAGTTTTGAGGAAAATATAATCAGAAAGCTCTAAACAACAACAGCAAAATAATATTTTTCCTCATAAACAAGTTTTTCAACCAGGAGAGGTGCAGTATACAACTATCAGCCTGTGTGCAGATTGCAAGGTTTATTTGGATCTCCATGCTGATCTTGGTCATGTAGAGAACAGTCAGTGGCTATATCCATTCTTCAGTAGGATAACTGAAAAAGCAGATTTAAGCAGTTAAACAGCCTTCTCACAATGACCAGCCCCTTGACATCTTCCAGTCAGACTTCAGTCCTCACAACAATACAGAGACCTGCCCTTGTCAATGTGTTCATTGACATCCGTATAAATGCAGACTGGAAGAACCACAGTGCTGGTATTATTGGACCTTAGTGCAGCATTTATTGCAGCCTTCCTGGTACAGCACTGGACTGGTTGAAACCCTACTTGAAGGACTTAATTGAGTCGACTTAATTAGGCTGAGTTAACTCACATCTGGATGACTCAAAATGTCCCTTGGGGGTGTCGGACTGCAAGGAGGTGTGCGTAAGGCACGCAGACCTGGTGTCTTATTGGCTTTTTCTATGGGCTTACTAGCACAGGCTACAAAATAGCTGGATTAGACTACCCTGAGATAACCAAGGCTGTCTATGCTGCAATGTGTCCTATTGTATTTTTATTTTATTACTTTTATATAGATAAGGGCACATATTAAAAGTTTTGCTTGTTTGTCCTCCTTTTCATTAACAATTCACATGAATTAGTTATTTTGTGTTTTACTGAATAAAATAAACCACTAATTTAATAATGGATGTAATGATCCATATTTTTCACTTCTATTCCCATTCTG
>NW_015150771.1:21523-36196 GCF_000732505.1 Cyprinodon variegatus | reverse complement strand
CAAGATGTCAGACCAACAAGCTGCCAATTTAACCAAACATTAGTGAGCTTATCTGTACATATTTGATCCTGTATGTCTAATTTCAAGTCCTGTTTCAATCCGAGAAAAATTATTGCCTAATGAAATAACATAGATGTACCTTTCTAGAAAAAGGCTCTACTTGCCCAAAAGGTCTGAAATGTTTTCCGATAACTATAACTTAGGTGTTAATTTACATACTTAAGTCATAAAAACATTTGGTCTTTCCTGGTTGACACATCTTAATCATCTCTATCTGTTGTCTTATCCTATTGTGGAAAAGGTTGGGATTTATTTTTGTTCTTCGTATTTTTATTCTGCAATGCTTTGAACTTGCAACCCCTCTTTGTATTTTTAAAGACAGGCGCTAATTACATAAATTATCATCCTACCCACACTTTGTGCCTTTCTGGAGGAATCGTACAGTATTAATTATCGGAATAAGTGATGCGTTTAATGCAACGCACGAAGAGGGGGTTTTATTATTGGATAAAGGTTCAAGGTTCTGAATGGTATAAGCTGTTTTATTGTTTTATCAAGGGCTTTTAGTTTTTAGAACAAATCTGATAAAATCGTAAATTTTTTATCCAAGAACTATCTTCCCTTGGTGGAGATAAGGGTTGTTTTTCTTTTCTCAGCTTAGATGCTTTGATCTATTCCACCTCTAAATCACAGCTGAGAAAATCTTACAAGTTTAGTCTGTTTGTGACGAAAGCTCATTCAGTCATAAATTAACACTATTGCTCTGCCAAATCCAACAGGTTGCTCTTCGATAATAAGCTGTTAATTTGGAATGTGGAATAAAATGAGTAAGAACATGACTCATTTATACTTGTTCCCACTGTATCACCTTACAAAATTAAAATAAAAAGTTTTATTTGATGCATATACAAATTTTTCCAGATTTTTTTTATTTACGTTTTACGCCATAATTATTTGTCATGTTAAAGGAGAAGCTTCATTATGTTTACCTTTATCAGGTTATAAAAGGCATTAGCTGGTAAATGGTTAGACACGCCAGGAGCTAATTATGGAGGTTTTTGTTTCAGCACAACCTAAAGGAGCTCCCGTTTGTAAAGAAGGTGAATGATAATGAGTCTAGAGGGGCCCATTTAATCTGTTATACACAGCAGATTATGGACTACAGATTATAATGTAAAAAAGATATGTCCAATGTTCAGGAAAGGTGGAGTTAGGGGAGCCTTCAGGGTAACAATGACTGGTTGGCATTGGAAAGTTTGACCTGGCAATTGATTCAGATGAACAGCCACATCACTGAAGTGTAACCCTTGTATCTTTTTCTGTAATCACCGGGGACGTAAACATTGAGCTCAATTTCTATGACAGATGCAGGGAGAGCAGTTCTCTAAGTCAGAAAATGGAGCCACTTCTGATCGTACGTCACGGTCAGAAGTACAACAAAAGAGCTATGTGATATGGCAGAAAACTATTTCACCATATGAGGCTTTTATACCATTTATATCTAAAATCATTGATTATTTAATTTGTGTTAATGATTGTAACCCTATTTAAACTTAACCTTTATATAATGAGGTCAGCCATACTACCCAGTTTGCTTAGCTTTGTTATGAGAGTTTGAAAAGCTAAATTCTTTCTTTAATAGGGTGTTTATTGGAATACATATTGTTTTTGTTTTATCGCCTAGTCCCATACTGGACATACATATTGGAGCCTATTTAAAAAGAAACACAGTGAGGAGAAATCAGCCGTTAAACCCAGTTTATTGTTCTCCCTGTGATGCTACAAATATCTAATTTTTTTTCCTATATTACTTAATTTTCTTAATATCCGTAAAATTGACATTAAACACCAATGTGTATAAATATGTTAGACCAATTCTCTTTTATAGATGTCCCAATTTTTTTTATTACTGTTATTGTTTTGGTGAGAGAATAATACTAATTTTTTTACCTTTCTACATATCAATGGAGATATTTTTGTGTTTTTATTAAATTCAAGAAAAAAAAAAGCAATCTTGAATTTAATAAAAACACAATAACTCCATAGTATCCACTTTTACTTTGTTTAGCCAGTTTTGCTGTGACATGAAGCTGTTATACAACCAGTGTATTTTTAAACTCTGTCCTTTCTTAACCCCCCCACACATCTTCATTCAGCTGCTTTTAGCTAATTACGTAAATGTTTTTTAGTCTGAGTCATGTTTGTTTAAATCAAGGGCTTGGATTTTCTTGCTTCATATCATCAAATAATGTTTTTTTTTTTTTTTTTTTACCTTAGATCTGTAGAGAACACAAAGAGAGGCATAGCTTTTCTACCTTTTATTCGTTTGTGTATAGGTGAATTGCTTTCTGGCGTTTTTCAAAGTACAACTTTGGCCTTGCATGATATTTTTGTTATCAAATTCCCACAGATTAATAGAAAATTTTTAGTGATTAAATCCATTGCGTTGTCATTGTCAATGGCATAATTGATGAGCAAGTTTTCCCACAAGTTCAAGGCAATGGAGACGTCTCGCTGTACTTTATAGTTTCAAACAGTGTACCATGAGACTCACAAACAGAAATTTTAAGGTACTGTTAATATTTATTGATTGAATGGCTGATATAAAAGGCAGACATATTTGTTTTGGTTATTCATAAACCAGACTAAAAATCCCAAATATTCATACTAAAAACCCTATTTGTCTTCCTGTTGCTGCTGTTTTTGCCCCAAGGGCCTCATTTACTGCCCCGTAGTGGTTTTGGTTGTTTCATGCCAGACAATACAACCTCCAAATGGTGCCACATACCACGGTTAGAGTTACTGGCGTTTCCTCTCACAGCGATGTTATGCTGAACCTCCTCTCTTTATTCAGTCTTTAAGGATGCTGACTATTTAAAAATGAAATTGTAAGCTTAGGCGTTGCATCGTTTGGGAGCATTACAAAAATAAAAGCAGATGTAGAAAGTAGAATTAGCTATGTTGAGTCATTGTTTCTAAACTGTATGTAAATGTCATGACCTTATTATAGTTTATTGATGTTCTTGTTATCTTTAGGTAAAAGCTGAATGTTTAGGGCACACAGGGTAGAGTCAAAATGATGTTTGTTGCTGTTTTGTCAGGCTTTTTCCAACATGTTTCTTTGTCTAATACATTTTCTGTTCATTTAAAAGTGAATTGACTCTGTTAGTTCATTGATATAATGTCTTAAGTAATGGCTGCTGGTTTTCAGTCATGTCTGAAGGTTGAGTTCATCCCAAGTCCAACAGCTAAGGCACTAGTATCGCTAACAGTCTAAAATATCCCTTTAGCAAACAGTGGATTAGTAATTGGGGGAAAAAAACACAAAGTAATGATGTGAGAAGTCTAAGGGGAGCCAATGTTGGATCGCCGCAGGAACTTTGCTTTCCATCAGTCTGCTGTGTTGCTGCTGATTGATCTTTTTCTGGCCAGAAAGCAGTGATTAAGACACTTTCATCAAGTTGCATCTGCCCTTGAACACTCCCTCTTGCATCCAGCGATCTCAGACGGTCTTTTTTTTTTTTTTTTTTTTACTCCTCATCAGCTAATGTGCTGTTTAATGAGCTTGCATCTATAGCACGCGTCCCCTTCGCTCTTCATCTTTTCATCAGCCACGCTTTCTGGTCTTACTCTCTTCGACGCTTTGTCCATAATTTCTCTATTCTTCCCTCCTGCTGCCTCTCACTTATTTCCTTTCAGCACTTTATATTTTTCCCCAAACTCTGTCAATCTCACACAGAAGCACATGACTTGAAACGCTGTCAGATGAATTGTATGATCTTCAATTTACCACCCACACACTAAAATGAAGATTTTCCCACTCCCATACATCATTGCCAACACCTTATAAATCTAATAATGCAGTTTTTTTCCAATACATCTGAGTTAAATTTAGGGATTTTACTGGAAATAAGCAAAGGACACTTTAGGAGCAACAATGTCCATCTGCCTCTGATGTGGATTCAAATACGTTATTGATTCCTTCAACAGTAACATGTAAGGATAATATAGTTATTGAGCTCTTGGTGTTTTAGTGTTCATTAATTAGAAAATCCATTTGGTTTTAATAAACGTTTTCAGCATCTAAGAAAAGTAACTGTACCTTTGAAACTTTGCTGCATTTTGTCTTTTTAAAACAATCTTCATCACCTGTAACATTAAATGAAAGACAATTCCTCCACATTCGGTGAATTTTGAGCAAAAACTTTACCTCTACATGTCAATTCACCAGAACATCTTCTTGAAAATGTTTGCAGTGTTTCTCTAGCCTAGTAAACTAGCCCCACCCGTCAGCGGCAAACATAATTTTTCCTGTGGGTTTGGTCTAGCCTCGATCAATGCCCCAGGCCCTAGAACTGGCGGGTCAAACACAACGCAGAGATGTGTTTAGAATTTTTGGATGCAAAGCGGGCGGGGTTTTGAGGGCGACAAAGCTGCACGACGCTGGAGAAAGCACAACAAGGAAGATGGCAACAACTATTGAACAGTTTTCATTTGACTCAGTTTTGGAATCAGTTTTGAAAGGATTAGACTCTGGGTTTTCGTTGAACCGTGAGCAGGAAGAGGCTCTATACTCATTTTTAAGAAGGACGTATTCGCCGTTTACACTCCCCCACCAGCTTTTTGTCGCGCTTACTACGTCACAGTCAGTTGCGCTCATTGGTCAGAGCGTTGGCCAATAGGCACAGACATGGTTTGAAAGGGCTCTTCATGACTTTCTTTTTAAACTTGTCCTTCTCCCTCATGCTCTTCTATAAAGGCCGTAGTTGTAAGTTACAGTTCTAATAGCTTGTTTACCAGCGGTTCCTTCCTCCTGAGGCCTGGAAGTGTGCAGCTCATCCTGAGCTACCAGACATCTCTTAGCATGAATTAGAGAACATGCTTTTTTTTTTTTTTTTTTTTGGCTTGACTGCCTATTTATTTCACCCCTGTCTATTAGAAATGGTTTGGTTTTGAGGCATTATTATTTTATTTCTTCATTAAAAAAGATAAAATCCCCCAAAATGCAGCTAGACACATTTTTAAAAAGTTAAATGATTACAAGTACTTTTGCTATGGACCCTGTTTGTTTTTTTGTTTTTTGGACAGAATAGATAATCATGTAGAGGGATGTCTTTATGGTGATTGATACCTAGTTTTTGGGCCAAAGAAATGAATAACTATAGAGTACATATGTTCAACTCTAAGCCATAGTTGAAGTATAAAAATAATGCACCACTCTTTTAATTTTAACAAACTATAACAAGCAGTTAAAAACAAATGCATAGTGTGAATATTATGTTCCATATAACTTATCTTTAGAATTGCCGTATTTGTCATTACACTGTATAAACTTCAAATAACAGAGAAAATAGTTTGAGTGGATATATTATCTATGAATGTGCATTTTTTTTGTATGCATTTTTGTCAGAAATAGATCATTTTCATCGGAGGCTAAACATGTGAATTTAGATTTATTAGAACCTGTTTTGGTGATTAAAATACCTTTTTTTTTTTACATATTTGATTTTGCTGCCCTTGTTTCTACTTTTTTTTGTTTGAATTTAGTATCATATAAATTTGGGAGAAAGGGGTCCAGTTTAGACTTCATGTAAAAGAAGAAAAAAACTTATTATTTTATTAATATTATTTTCTTACAGTCTTAAAAGCTCTGGAGTGTGGGGGTGCAAACCCACCCAACCATTGTACACGGTTGAAGTTTGACAGCAGGAGTTTCATTTCTTGTGAACTCTGAGTGTTCTGGAGTGAAAGAAATGTTGAGCTGATTATACATTGAGAAGAAAAATAAGAAGAAAGAGAGTGACAGTCCATTAGCTCCTGTTAATTACCTCTATTGGTATTCAAAGATCAGCTGCTTCTTAGACCTAAAAATCAATTCCCAAGTCACCCCCCCAACTACCACACAAGCACACACACACAAACCCACACTATCCAATCCTTTCTTCCCGGTCTGCTGTTTTTCTGTAATGGTTTTAAGCCATCCTTTCCAATCCCTTAATTACCCATCTATAACTCATCTGTGATTTTTTTTTTTTTTCTGGCTTGAAAAAGCTAGTCTACTTACATGTTCATTTTTGAAAACTTTATTATGTGTTACACATTGACAGCGATATACATGATTATAGGAAATGTTTGCATTTCTGTATTTGATGCACATGACAAACATTGCACAATTTTGCATTATTACCCTCTACTTATCTTTTGCTGGTTTAGTTGCTGCTCTTTATACAATAAAAAAAAATGACTCTTGTATCCTTCCTCTATTGTTGAGGTTTTATTTTCACAGTTTTATTCTAATTATAAATTAATTAGCCTACCAATTGAGAGAGGTGTCACTAGTTCGCTTTCTTTTTTTTTCATAAAAAAAAGTGTTTTCTCTTGGGTGCGGCAGAAAGAACGGAAGTGTCAAAGAGTGAAACGTACTGCAGGCTGGGTGACAACAAAGAGAGACATTGTCTCTTTAGTTCAGGCTGCTCATTCAAGCTGAAAGAATCACAGCAGCTGTCACAGAGTCGCAGGCATATCTCAAGATGTCCGTTCTAAATTGGTATTGACAGAGCAGGACTTTGGGTTTTTGCTCTTTAAATTGATTTGAATCAAGGGAATAGACATCAGACATGGACGACTTTCTCTCTTGGCACTCTGATGCAAAGCTTTGGACAGACACAAAGAGTCGTGCTGTTGCTCAATTTGAGAGAGACTGCAAGGATGTGTCAGAGTGACATCTTATTGACCTGGTATATACAGAACTGTTAAGGTCCAGGATATACTTGGGAATATAATGCCTAGGGGTGTATTCCCAAAGGTCGACTTGATTGCTTTTTTCTTCACTATTAATTTCCACTAAAATGTTTAATTCTAGTTCTACACACCATGAAACTCCAATCTTAGATAAATCCAATTCCTTAGATAATGATTTTGGAGTATTTAAATATGCATTAGAATATGGCACCATATGAAGTGAGAATTTAGAGAAGTGAGTTCTTGTTTTCATCAGGTATCTAGAGATTACATGCTGTTGAGCCAACCACTGGGTGGCAGTAATGCAGTAATTTGTCTGCAAATCTACTTTTAATACAAAGAAAAAAAAATCTGGTTGCCGTTTTTTACCTCTAAACATAACTTTAGAAAAGTTTCCTTGCCCAAATTCATAGTTGCTAACAGAATTGACGATTTAATCAAGACGCTTAGCTGTTATCTAATCTCCACTAGTGTCTGAATTTTATATATCAGATTAAATTTAGTTCTGCTGATGGTAGTACTACTTTCTCATTAAGTTTTCAAATTGCTCTACGTTTTTTTTATTTTTTTTTATGCATTTGTCATGGTTTTCAGTTAAGGTGTGATGGATCTAGAGATGCACGTACCATGCTTTTCCCATCCAACCCAATACCGATACCTGGGCTGAGCAAACAGCCATTGGATTTAACTGTTGAATGGAACCACTTATCTTGCCATGAGAGGAAGGGCATTAGCCTTGACATAAACATTGTTAAAGAAAGGTAATAAATGAACACAGATTTAAATGTACTTTACATTTGTAGGAGCCAATTATTTTTTGTTAATAATTAGAAACGTTTTTTTGTTATTTAGTCATGTTCATTTATTTTTGGTTCTGATTAATTTAGGTTAATTATTTTTTATAAATACTCATTCAATGGTAGGACCAGCATGCATCTAGGTGGACGTATGTTTTCTTTTTTGTTTTTTTTTTACCAGGGCAAGAGAAACATGGAGGAAAATGTTTGTCTTTTTCTTTTTGTTTGCTTGCCTGAAGAAAAAATAAACTGAGAAAACTAAAGGAGTTTACCTGAAACATTTTTTTCTTTTGCCTGCGTAAAATAAGTCCATGGTGCATCTGTGGCCTTTGTGGATTTCCACTTTTTTGTGTCATCAAAGTTGGGCCACAACAACATTGTTTGTTGACAAATAAGCAGAAAAATGAAAAAAATAACTGTTCCATGCAAAGTGCACTGGATCTCGGATATTCAGTATCAAATCACCAATATCAGATATAGCTAATTAGTCAATATTGGAGCCGACATCCATTCCAGGTATCGGATCAGTGAATCTTTTGGTGGAGTCTCTTGCTGTTGTTTTTTTATATTAGCCGTTTTTGTGAAATACATTACTGACAGCCTAAGGTAGTAATCATAATTTTTTGTTGTCAGCAGAGAAAACACAAAATCCCCAAATTAAGCAAAAAACAGCAATAGGCTCAGAAACCAAGCAATGAAGTTTACTCACCTAAAGTTTGCAAATAACGCTAGCTAAAAGAATGGGCGCTTTATTATTTATTTAAAAATAGGTATTAATCCAAGCCATGTAGAAATGTTATTTAAAACAAAATAATTAGAAAAGATTAATGTTTAAGATAAAAAAATTGACAGATTAGTTTTTTTTTTATTATAAAAATTTCCACCACTACTATTGTGTAATACTAGCTCAGTTTTTCAGCAATGTGCCAGCTGAGATTCCTAAATGCCTTACTAATGATGGTGCTAAACAGTATCGAAAACAGGATTATATCTTCAAAAGTTCGTCTGAAACTTCACTTGAATTACAAAAATGGAAAATGAAAATCTTCAATCAAGACTTTATTTTGCTGGAATTTACAGTCAGGCGGTAAAATTTATGTTTTTAGCTTTGGAGAAGGTGAGCTGAAAAATAGGCAGTCTTAGTGGATATTTTTGTTGGCATGAAATGAACAGGAAAAATAAGTCATCCGACTATTTAATGGCTCTCAGACATTTATGTACAGTTTTCCTGTCATCTTGTCACAGCCTGAACATCCACTAATCTAATTTTTTCCTCCTGGCAGACATTTTTTCCCTCATCTCTTGGAATCAATTAGGCTCTGTGTCCAACCTGGGCTCCCGCTCAGACTAACAGAGCTCAGCAGAGGCTCCTGCTGGTGCTGTGTGACTCAAGCAAAAAAGGGGAAACAAATATAAATCGGTACTGCGTTCTCATCTCTCAGGAAGGTTTAGATCTGACTTTTTTGTTGTAAATAAAGTGAAAAAGAAATTGTTGGTTAGAGGAGAGGTCCACAGTGGGCAAGCAGATTTAACAGGGAAGAAAATTTGGCTTTACTCTCTGATGAATGCAGGCAAAAAATGATCTGATACTGTAGTTTGAAGTGCAAGGAAGGACATCTGGGTGATGGAGAGAATATCAATGGAAAGGGATCAGTGGATTGATGTCAAATGACAGAATAAAAACAAAGAATGTCATGGGAAGCGGCAGAACCTTAAGGAAAAAAAAAGATGAAGACACCTTCTAGGTTCAGTGACAGATGGAGACGAACTGAAGCGACTTCCAGTGAATGCAAAGAAGCTGGAGGAGGAGACAGTGCCAAATGGAGCCTATAGATATCATGTAGACAAAGGGCTGCTGTGGATACTGTTAAGGCTGAGTCCTCTTAATGCACAAATTAGTCGCACACCTTTAGTGTGCATGGAAGGGAAAGGGAATGTGTGTAGTTTTCAGCGCCTTATCTGAAACAAACTCATTGATTACCATGATGACTGCTGTTCGATTGGTCACCTTTGATGAATGAACCCGGGTCTTAGTTCCCCTGAGATGCTCTGTCTCTTTCACAAGCCCAGACAGCTTTCTCTTTAACTGTGTTAAAAGAAAATAAAAAGGAATGACCTAGCAAAGAGAGCCAAAACAAAAACAATATATTTTTTTATTATCTGTGTGTGTTGCACTTCCAGGATTCATTTACGCTATTCGGGCTCCCTTCCTTCAGCTGAAATTGGCTAGTTTCTATGTCATTGCACAGCTCCACAACTCTGAGTGAATGATGCTTGGTCGCTGTGCAAGAGTAGACTGACAATAAAAGCAGAATTTAGAATTAAAGTTTTGTGGATTTACTAAGAAAATTAAGGGGGAAGTTGTGGTTATAAAAGATGGATTAGCAATCATTCAGTCCGGTAGGATAGAATTCGATCCTCAGAATAATTCAAGTGAGATAAAATGTCTGTATTTCATTACCTTCAAAGATAGGAGATGATTTGCTATAAAAATAGAACCAAGTAAACTTGGAGAAATATGGATTTTTATGGAGGCTTATTGTGATGAGCAGTCTTGTGGAGTTGTTGACCTTTAATGAATCAAATGTACAGTAGGTACTGTATGTAATGTAGTAATGCAGTAGTATTAATGTAGTCAATTTCTCCACTGCAAGATCAATAAAGTCAGTCAATCAAAGTGATTTCAGTGCAAAGGAAGAAACAATGCCTCAGTGGTTTATTCTTATACAAAGCAGATGAATTTATTTGGAGCTGATTACTTTTACTTACTTTGTTGGTGATGAGAGTAAAAAAATGGTAGAAGAATTTACTTGTTCATTTCAAAAAGATGTGCTAATATATAATATAACATACTATCGACAATCCTTAAATTATAGTCATGTTTCAAAATTACAGTTGAACCTTTTTTAGTATTTGGACCGCATCCCAAACTGCTTCCTAACCACTTACACTTAGCTATCAAGTCTCACTTGCCTTAAAGTCACACTCGCAGCTCTGGAAGGCGCCTTGATTAAACGTGAGGTCTGTGGCGCAGGGTGACATAAAATATAACATTTGCCCTTTTCTTAAAACAAATATGTACTTTTAAATAAAACGATTTCAAAGAGGACATTCCATTTTGGAATTAAGAATTTTTTTTATACCTAACTTGAGATTATTCGTGTGATGAAGATGCAGCAAATCGGTGGAATTTACATTTAAATGCATGTGTTTCCTTCGCCATAAGGCTGCTGTTACACTTGCTGCCAAATTCCAGCGAGCCTGTAACTGATGCAGACTCCCTGCATACTCAAGAGCTGGACGGTCCACTCACCCTAACCACTATGTGGTTTGGCATGGCACTTAATGTGGCGGACCCTCCGCGGGAACATGAAAATGGAGGTTTAGGTTTTTAGAAAATTCCTTTCAGCGAGGCTATATGTCACACTGGTTGAGATCCTTGCTGAATCTGTCATTTAGTCAAATTTAGAAATGGAGATTTATAAAGTGACAAGATATAACAGATGTCATAGCAATTTAAAAGGCAAATAAATCAAATGTAGAACCCATTGTTGTGGAAAGGAATTTAGCATCATCCCATTTTTTCCAATCATATGTTCCCTTTTAGATCCAGGTAAGACATACCTTTTCCCTGAAACTGTGATACAACCGGAATCACAATATTTACACCACAATCCTTCAAATTTAGTATGAGGTTACTTCTCCAGAAAAGTATTTTGGTTTTTATATCTGCTCCAGCTTTGGCCAAACATGTCCAGGTTTAATTTGTCTACAAAGCGTGATGGGAATAAAAAAAAAAAAAAAAAAGTCTGCTCTCCATTGTTTACTTTCCTGATTTCTATTTCACTGGTGACATCACCAGCGCTAACCCAGCATGATGGTATCACCAGACATGGAGCAATGGGGGTTCAGAGGCCACACAGCTTGCTGGCGGGGATCAGACCCAGATTTTCTTTTACCAATGAGAAGCGAGCAAAATGCAGAATGTTAGCTGGTCGACTCGTGTTTCAAAAACCTGCGTTAACCTGCTTATTTCAATAGGAAAGGTGCTCTAGAGTCTCTTTAGCTGGAGATGTTTTTAAATACCTTTCTGTAAAGTCAAACCAAACATTTGCTTTCAAAGATGTCATGACAACCGGTTCTGTGTAATTAGATAATTTTTGATTCTTTATCCAAGGCTCTACTGAGTCCTTATGAAATGTTTATTTAGAAAAGAAAAGGAAAACACACCCTGGCTAACTTATGTATGCAATGAACATAAACAGTTTCTCTAAGGAGATTTGGCTGCTGTGTAAAGATAAATCCCACACCCTAGTTCATAGTGGCTACCAGCATTTACATTCAAATGAGAAGGTGGAATTGGTAGCTTAAAAAAAACACTATTATTCCAGACCAGCTCTCCTTGGTGTGCTCTGTGAAGCAATTAATAACATGATGTAAGAGGCAAGTGCTAAAACACTACAAGTTTTAATCCACCTCCCATTTATTTGTCGTCCTTCTGCTCTTTGGAAGGTCTCGTTGCACACAGATCCACTTACAGCGTCAGCACTCGTGACCTTGCTGCAACTCCAAGTAGATCGGTCACCTCCCGACTCAGAGCCGGTCAATGTGAATCCATAGATAAACTGCGTCTAGAATGAGTAATATTTGATTTAGACACCCACTAACACACACAGGCAGACAGCTGGGCTTTGAGGCAACTCGTGGCTCAGTCAGCATCATCTTTTTAGGCGAGGTGTTTGATGCATACTAGGCTTTTATTTCAATTAAAACAATTATAAAATAAAAAATACCTTTGTAAATGCCCATATCAAATTAAAAAAATCGGTCCAGCACACAACTGGAATTCAAATAATGATTGCTCTGTCTGCAGGAATGCTGCCACAATGCATCATCATTCAGAAGGTAGCTGGCCTGTCCTGGGCTATAACACGTCCTTGTGTCTTCTGCTTGAAGTCATGCACACACACAATCCTCTCAAACATGTTCCCCCAGACTACTAAACCTAACCTTTACACAATTTTGGACATCAAAACATTGGATGTGATTTACTTCTCATTATGTGATGCACCTAGAATTTAGATTATAAATTAGCATATGACTTTTAACTCAGAACTCTCAAATCACAGGAACCCAAACTGTTTTTCTAAGCAGTCCGAGGCTAAAATCCTTTTTTTTTGGCTCCATTGTTATTCATGTCATAAAACGAGTCTCTTTTTCACTAGATGTGGTTAAATCGCCATATAAATTTTCCTCGTGTTAAACATTTGAAACAGCCTCACAAATCTTTGAATGATTGAACTATTTTTGATATGTCGTTTTTATTCTTAGGATGAACGTTGTAAATGTGGAAGCTCTTTGTTTTATTATTAAGATGAGAATATTATTGCAAAGACGGCACATGTTTGTGCAATTACAAAATAGAATGCAGTTTTATTTCTTTGGATTTTCTGGCTTTTTTTTAAATCTTTTGTATATTTTTAAATTAATAAAACAAAGAGAGTCAAGGCTCTCTTTGTTTTATGCTAAACAGATTTTTCTCCAATATAATTCACTTAGACATAAAATGGTGGTGACAGCACTGTGAGGATATAGATTAAAGTAGATGTGTCTATTTGTGTTGAGTTAAAATGATCACTAACATTGATGTCTATGATGATTTGCATAATAAATTTAAATCAGCTTAATGAAGAGGCTGTCATTTTAGTTCTGGAAAACTGAATCAGTCTCAGTTTAAAAATGGCTGAGAAGTCAAATTTAGTGTTTTGACCTTTTTCTAGTTCTGTCTGTTCCTTTCTCTCGGTCTCCCCCTTTCCTCCCCCTCCTCCCCGCTCAGCCCCAGCTTCTCTAACACCAATTACACTGTGTCAAATCCATGCATGTCAGCTTCCAGATCCCTAATCATCCCTTCTCTTTCATCTGTAATCCTTTGTTCCATCCTCCTACCCCACTTTTTCACTCACTGCTAACCTCTCCTCTCCTCTTCGTGCTTCACCCAACCCCACCCCTCCATCTGCTTTCGGTACCAAAGCCATCCTCTTCGACTTTGTCCTCTTTTCGTTTATCTCCAGCATACCTGGTGCTCTTCCTTTGATTTTCTTATTCAATTTCGTATTTCAATTTTACAAGTCTCAGGGAGACTTTGCACGTTTTAGAAATGCCCTTACATTTGTTTTTCAGTCGAAATGGCAGTTATAGTTTTATTAGGTGTGAAATTGGAAATCTGCTGTCTTTTAAATGTCTTGGGCATTGTTGCTATTCTCACTTCTCCCTCTCAGGAATATATGAGAAAAATATGAACAAAATATGTGCCTTTTATGTAGCATTAATATGCTATTTTTATTGCAGATTTTGTTGCATTTAGTATAATAAACTTTTTGTTGCATTTACTTTATAATTACCTCCGCCAAGTAGGTTTTGTTTTTAAGAGAGATTGAGTGTTTGTGTGTCTGTTAATAGACAGATTTTAATTATTTTTTAAATCAGAGATGTCCTTCATGTCACTGAACAATACATTTTTAAAGGACTAAAAGATGATTTTAATTTTTTTTTTTGGAACAAGCGTTTCCTCACTAAACCAGAGGGGGGCAGCAGCAACTATTGACAGCCTCACCATGGGACTCAAAAATTCTGGAGGTATTTTACTAAAGACAAAAACTGAAAAATGGAACGTTTTTGATTTGTTAGCAGGATCAATTCAAAACTTTTAAATTTTTGCCAAAAGTGCTCCTCGTGCCAATGGAATAATTAGTTAAAACCACAGCTACACTAAAGAAATCTGCTATTTACTCCTTTAAAAGAAAAAAAACAACAGAAGAACAAAAGAAAACAACAGCAGGAATATACTGAAACACTAACTACATGTCAGAAGACAATCCATTAACATTTGAAAGTGCAGAGGAAAAATATCATCCTACTACATTATCCACACTGACAACTAGGGCATCTGTAATACTCTCAATAGTCTGTTTAAAGCACAGAGAGCATTATAAGAAACAAGCACCGTGACCAGGCAGGTCCGACATACTGTTGTGGAGAAGTTTAGAGCCTGATTAGGATACAAAAAAAGTTCCCTCAAAGGTTAAAAATCCCAAGGAGCACTGTGTAAGACGTAATATTGACATGGAAGAAGTAT
>NW_015150771.1:0-21054 GCF_000732505.1 Cyprinodon variegatus | reverse complement strand
TCTTCCGACAAGACGATGGTCGAAAACATAAAGCAAAATCTAGAGTGGAATGGTTCACAGATAAAGATATCCAGGTGTTAGAATGGCCAAGTCAAAGTCCAGACCTAAATCTAATCGAGAATCGGTAGAAGGAACTGAACTAATATTGCTCACTCAATTATTCAGGTTTTTATTTAAGAAAGTTTAAAAAGTCCATTGAATTTCGTTCCACTTCATGATTGTGTCCGACTTGTTTATTCTTCAGAAATTGTTTTTTTTTATATATATATATTATATATATATATATATATATATATTTATATTGAGAGAGGCTTACTGCAAGCATGTATTTTTATAGTTGCATAATCTATTCATTTTCGATAACTTGACTAACCGAAATGGTATTATAAAGACTATTATTGCTTAACATGGAGGTAGGTTGTACAGACCTTGACATTTCTTTGATAAACCATGGAAATAAATGCATCAGGGTTGCGGTGGGGCTGGTGCATATCTCCAGCAGTCTACGAGCGAAATGTTGTCTTGGTTTTTTATTTTATACATTCTTTTCCATTATTTTGTCAGTCATTTTTTTTAATTCAAGAAATAGATCCGTTTCCAGATTAAACAGATTGTTTTCATCATTCTGTTTTAGTTATCCTGTGTTAACTTAAAAAACAAACAAAAAAAACAATGAATTAAATTATCATCAGAAAAAGACCTTTTCCTCTCCATCCAAGTGAAATAACAGAGTTCAACCAAACTCCATAGTATTCAAGCTGATTGGATTATGCAAAATGTGGCGATGATTCCTGGAAAGGCTGCCCCCCCCATGTCCCTTGCAGAAGAGACGCATATGGGAAGGTGTAATTGTTGTGACTGTAGCAGCAGGGAAGCAAAGAGCTGGAGAGGGAGCCAGGAGGAGGGAGATAGGGGGAGGGGTTTGTTTATTTCCTTTTTTCTAAAATGATAACTGCGCCCCCAGAGTCCACTGGAGAAAAAAAAAAAAAAGAGGAAAACACACAAAGGTAGTCGGATGTAGGGAGACGGAGACAGATGACTGAGAGCAGGGGACAATGGGACGCAGCATCAGCAGCAGCAGAGACTCCCGAAAGCGACGCGTTGGAGAAGGGAGGGACGGACAGACACACGGAGACACAGAGGCAGCGCGTGTGCCGGTCCGCCGCTCATCGCCCAAACAATGAATGTGCTGTGGTCGCTGCCGGCAACACACCGTAGCCAGAGGGGTGCGCACTGAGAGAGAATGGCAGAGGCAGTGATTCAGAGGGGGGGGGTTAAATAGAAATAGGAAAGATGGTGTCCTCCTGTAGATAGCGTGTGCCTTTGTACATGTTTGTTGTGTTTGGCTGATCATGTGTGTCTCTGTGTGGCTGATGTGCATTAGCGGGAAACTGTCTGACACCATGATCTTCTGTAACCATTTAGGTGAATACAAGAAGGATGAGCTGCTGGAGGCTGCAAGGTGAGTACCAGACCCTGCATGCTCTTTGTTTTCACTTTGCTCCCTTCTTCTCCTTTTTTTATGCATTTGCCCACTTTGTTGCATCATTACATCTTTTGTTTTTATTCTAATCTCCATCCTTCTTTAATCTCTCTCAGCTACCTTAGTCTTCATTTCCTGTTTCCTTTTTTTTTTCCTCCCTTTGTTTATAATATTTTCATCCACCTCATTGCCTGCACAAGCACACTCAGCTCCCACACCAGTCCTATATTTTCAGATTGAGAGAACCCAGCACTTGTGGGCCGGCAACACTTGTGCGTTTTAAAGGCGTGTTATGGTTGCAGGCAGTTTATGTGGGCTGTGTGTTTTGTGTTTTTTTTTATCATATTTTTGTGCCTGGCTCTCACATTTAGTAGTGGAAAAGCGCCTGATTTTTGAATAGTGTGTGGGTGGCAGGGCGCTTGATGCCTCAACAGACCCCCCCTGCCCACTCTTCCCTCCTCCACTGCCCTCCATCTCTTCCAGCTTAATACACAAACATATCAGGAAGCAGCTGGTTTAGTGTGCAGGTACCCCAGTGTATTAGGGGGTCAGAGGGCTGTTTATGTGTAAACCCAGCATGGCCGCCTGACAGCTGAGCCCGTGACTGCCTCATCACCCTGTCATTAGGAGGAATTTACTTTGATCTTAGGGTCATGGTCAGTCATTTACCATGGTACCTTGGCCTGCGGAATGTTGTTCCTATACTGTAGTTTATGCAAATATCAGTTTATGGTCTAGATCAGGGCTTTAGTTGCTGTTTGTGAGAAATTATGCGTAGTGTAAGAGGAAGGGACAAATATTCCTTGAATTAGATGGCTGATGCAGGGCTCCTGTGCTGTCTGAAAAGCATGAAGCTTATATTTAATATTTTCCAGGGTTGGGTGAATGTAAACATTTTTATTAAAATGTAGGATTAAAAACTTTAATCTTAATCTTGTCTGGTGGGTCCTTTCTTCATTGTGTCTTCTTTCCTTTTTGAATCTTCCTTCCTTCCTTCCTTCCTTCCTTCCTTCCTTCCTTCCTTCCTCGTTGTGTCAGACTGAATAAACAGCCAACATGCCTCTAGAGGAAATATATATATTTTTTTAAGTTTCTCTTATTGGTTCTGAAAATAGGCCTATTTTCTTCCTTCCTATTAGAATGTAGCTTTTTTCTTTAGGCAATAGTAAAAGTTTTCCCCTCGCTGGTTAGCTGTCTAGCCTGGTCAAGTTGAATAATTACAAAGTTTGGTCTCCAGGACATTTCTATGATCAGGGAGCCATCTTTGTGCAGAGATTTTATTCAAATAAATGTATTTTCACAATCACAATATTGATACTTAAACTGAAACTAAATGATCATTTTAAAATGAGATTTTAATGACGCTAAAAAAGAATGCTAACCAACTAGGCCCTCTGTGAAATTCGGAAGTTAAAGGAGAATGAACCCTCTAAAGGCTGTGAAAGGATTCAATGTCTATCCATAACAGTTTCAAACATGATTAGGAGCTCCATATGCCAAGAAAAAAGAAAAAAAACTTAAAAGAAAAGATTGGGAGAGAAACTAGCAGGAAGTAACTCCAGGTTATCAGCTTTGTTATCAGCTTTGCTCCAACCAAACCGCAGCAATAAAACGGATAAAGTGACTTTTTACTTTGGTCCAAACCCCAATCATTCTGCCTTTCCTTTATTTTTAACACGTCTGTCTTTTCCTCTCTCAGATACCTTTCTCTCTTTGCTCCAAGACGTTAATCATTGTGATTTCATCAAGAGGCAATCATGTTTGTGGCAAATTACACAAACATGTAGTCTTTTGTTGTTTCTTTTGCTAAATTTCTGCGTTTTTTTTTATTTCTGTATGTAATGTGTTCTTGGTTCTTTAATATTTTCAGGAGTGGAAACGAGGAGAAGCTAATGGCCCTGCTTACGGCGCTCAACGTCAACTGTCACGCGAGTGATGGGCGCAAGGTAAGAGCCAAGGAGCATGCACAGAGAGACTATGAAGCTTATAACAAGCTCATCTCTGTCGTCTGTGTGACCGCATATTTCCCGACGGTCATTAGGGTTCCCATACACGTTAACACCCCCTTTATTTTTATTTTTTGTTGTTAGAAAAGTTAGAAAAGAAAAACATGCTGGTATGACAGCTGTGTGTCTATTTGAAATAATCTTAGCATTCACCAACAGGCATTAGTGTCCTTTCTTGGCTGTCAGTCATTTAAATGAACAGATAGAGACATTGAACGTTTACAGCATAAATTATCGCTCATGCTCAACAATAATGATGCATCGCAGCAAACAGAAACCTGTCAGTCTCTTGGAAACAAGATTGTTTTTCAAATATCTTTTTTTCCCTTCAGACACATTATAAGTTTCTGTTACTTAAATTGCTGTTCCTGTTTGTGTATTAATATTGTTTTAGTAAAGTTAACTTCATAATACTTAGAGCTGGTAGCCGTGGTATACAGTGATGATAAAAATAAAGCACAAACTTTGAAAATCAATATTCATCCATCAGGACACCTACAGTTTGTTTGGGTTTTTTTTTCAGTGCAGGTTTGCTCTAAGTTTATGACCAAACGGACAAGCTGTGGTTTAGAAACCAAGCTGACCGCATGTTTCACCAGATTGTCTGATCATATTGCGCAGAGACTTTTTCTATTGCTCCATTCATCTCAGATCGTTAAGGAAGAAAAATATTTAATGGCTGTCATAAAGTAATTTCTGTCTTTTTTTTAATCTTTAACTCTTATAAAATGGTCAATGTGGTCATAAAACAGCCCCCATCATCAACCCTCCAACACCATGCTTAATAGTAGATATGAGGCGTGTGTTCCTTTTTCTCTTTGTCTTTTGGGTTATTCAGATAAAAATCTTGCAAATCGGTAAAAGCAACGCTGTATTTTGACAAAGACAGTCAAACATGCAGCCGACATTGATAATAGGGGTGTGTCTCAACATGTTTTTTCATTCTATTGTTATTTTAAAATGATCTTTAAACTCTGTCCAGATTGAAAGACATCTACTGTACAGTTTTCTCTTCTGTTATTGCTGCTGGCTTTTTATCTGGGCATTAGGGATGGAACGGTTTATGAAAACCGTCCGAACCGTTCGGTTTGACTGTCTCGGTTCGGTTCGCGTGTGTTGCGTATGGTTCATGCGCTGCTCCTTTTTCTCATAGG
Source organism: Cyprinodon variegatus (assembly GCF_000732505.1). Classification (NCBI taxonomy): domain Eukaryota; kingdom Metazoa; phylum Chordata; class Actinopteri; order Cyprinodontiformes; family Cyprinodontidae; genus Cyprinodon; species Cyprinodon variegatus. Next base: position 16,411 of record NW_015150771.1, on the reverse strand, counting down.
CGAAGCGATTACACTCCAGAGCAGAAGGTGGCGGTACTGCGACCAAAGCCAACCACCAGTAGTAAACAAGAAGAAGAAGCGAAGCAGCGTAGCCGGGTGTAGCAGAAAAAAATCAGTCGTTGTCGAAAATTGTGTGGGTATGGCGAGTGGGAAAGAACAGGAGTTGGAAGACGCGCCAGCAGCACTTTATAGGTCTGCTGTATGGGACCACTTTGCATTTAGAGTGACCTACGATGACGGCGGAAAGAAAGTTGTTTATGCTAACAGCAACATGACCAACATGTCATGCTAACCCCGAAATCCCACAAACTCCGTCAGCGCCCCGCTGCGCTCCAGACCGCCTGCACAAAGCAAAGCCTACAGCCTCCACTGTGGCTCCCGTCCGCTCCGCTCTGAGTTCCTTGGAGATGGTAGAGGGCATGCGCGAGATGATTAAATTCAAAGCAGCAAAACATGCGGAAATGATCCAGGGTTTCCGCGGATCATTAAAAATAATTACAATTCATTATTATTATTATTTTTTTCATTAATTTCATAAAATGTTATTTTTTCATTAATTTTTATTAATTTTTTAATTTTTCAGTGTAACAATAAACATATACCGAACCGAAAACCGTGACCATGAAACCGTGAATCGAACCAAACAGTGGATTTTGTGAACCGTTCCACCCCTACTGGGCATTGTGTTAACAAAGGTGGTCAAACTAGCTAAAGATCAGCTGTTAAACATTATATTATGAGCAGCAGCATCCATCCAGGTTAAAGCACTTTTACTCAAATTGGCTCCGATTCACAACAAATTATATAATTTGAGTGAAAATGAATACCCCAAAAATTTATTTTTTATGTTGATTGTCTTCGTTTCCAATGGAAATGACAGTTCCAGGTATTTTCCATCAGACATCTACCTTTACCTCCCAGGTATAAACATAGGAAGGAAAAGTCTATAAAATAAGCACATAAAAGTAAAACTATGGCAGTTTTTTTGCTGAATGGGGAAGATTCAGAGTAGAATGAATGAGGAAGAGGAAATGGTCTGAAATGCTTCTGATGGGCTGTGAAGCAGAAAGGATCCTAGGGTAAGACTTCAGGGCATGAGGTAAAGCCAGGTTTGCTAAATAAGATTATAGGTACAACATGAGTACAGCAACGTTTGGAGCAAAGCTCTGTTATCATTCTGGGACTCTAGCATCAGCAGGGAGTCTTGAGCCTTGGGTTTAGTTCTTCTGCACTACAGCAGCACGTCTGGCTTATGACTGATTAGTCCCCTGGATGACAGAGTGGAAGGAAAAGCAGACAGCTCTCTGGTTTTTGTGGCTTCTGGCTTTAGTTGGCCCGGTCCCTGTAGTCCTCCACATCATTGCTTTCCAAGCTGACAGAAATATAAAACCCAGGGAGTCTGTTGCTTTTTCCCTTATCTTGACAGCAGAGTGACAGAGAAGCTGAACTCGGCAGAGATGATTATCCAAACTGTTTCAGAATTCCCTGTGCGCTCCAGTCGCCGTCCCTTATGGTGTTAAACGGTGTTGTTAAAATCATCTAAACGCCAGTTTTGTTCAAACAAGGTATATCTAACTTTCACCTCCATAATCAGATTCAGACTTTTTCTAAAGATTACTCTAGTTTATTGGACACTGAACCGGCTTTCGCCCAGTTTTATAGTTGCTATGAGAACTGCAGGGGCAATCTGGGACCCAAAGGGAGCATTTTAGCCTTTACTCTCGGTAGCTGTCATATAAATGCCACAGAAGCTTTGAGGAGGCTTTTTTCTCTAATTATGGGCCCCTGAGTGTTTCAGACTGTGCTCAGCTGCAGCTTGGGTTCATCGTATTGCCTTCATATCCATTTGTGAGAGAGCGTCTCCTCGCTGCGATTGGTCCGAGCAGCCTGTTGGGGATCTGATTCCTCCAGGGACAATCGTGCAATATGAAATCTTCAGAGAGGCAGGGGACACGCAAGAGATCATTTCATATTGCTTGAATTTAATGGAGCATGAGTCCATCATGGCAGCCATATCCAGAAGATAAACCTGGTCCCCAGACAGACAATGAAACGACCTCTCCTGCACAATTTTCATTTGTGCTGCTCTTTAATTGCTCCAAGTGTTTGTAGTCACACAGATGACATTTCATATGTTTTCCTGCCTGGTCTGTTTTATCCATCCTACCTTCTGAGAAGTTGCTGCTAATTGAAACTGCAGTCCAGCTAAGGGAAGTGATTGGCTGATTCATAGAGGTATGAGATGATTTATTGGGGTTTATGAAAAAAAAGACTTAAACGTTCAGATATGTTTATTGCATTGCTTTATACAAAGTTGGATGAAGTCAACATGCATGTATCTAATAGACAGGTGTCGTCTTGTTTTTACAATTTTGAGGTTTCCTCTAAGGATGCTAGTGTTTTTAATTTATCTCTGTGTATTAGAAGTGTATTTTTCCCCCCAGAGTCTCATAAAATATCATTATGGTTAGATAATGAGTATAAAGACTCTTGGTTCTCAGTGTTGCCTATTTAAATAATTTTTCTAGTCTTCCCTCCTTCAGTTTTTCATTGCTTTTAAATGTATGTTTGACAATCAATGTGTCGTTATATCTGAATTACCCCCTTATCGATTTTCCTGATAGTTTGACTTGGTTTTAATGAGGCAATATATATGTGACAACTTTTGATTGCAGGAGTAGAATAGATAAGAATATTTATCTTATTGTCTACAAATCATCCAACTGGTGTACATGAAATTGAAGTTTCAAGACAAGGAATGGCCGCCATCTGAGTGCAATATAAACATAAAGCAGGGTTTCAGCTACATGTAGCCGATCGTAGGCGACCAATAAAGGAAATTAAAAGCTGCCGCACCTTCAGAATAAATACAAAAGATTTATGTTAAAGAGACATAATGTAAGTTTGTACAGAAAAATATCTTTAAAATAGCCTTTTTTATTTGAGGCTATTTTAAGAAGTGCTCCCTTCTCCTCAGTGGAACTTTAGCAGTCTTATGGCGAAGTGGATGAAACTATTTCTGAAACCTCGCAGTTCTAGCTCTAACTTCCTCTTCAATGAATGGAGCAGGGAAAGAGTCCATAGTGGGGGTGTATGTGGAGTCATTGATGATCTTCCAGGTTCTGCTGAGACAGTGCTTGTGTTCCAAAAGGGGTCCTGATGATCTTTGCTGTACTCACAGCCATCCGTGGTGATTTCCTTCCAAAGACCATGCAGCTGCCAAACCAGATGGAGATGGGAGGAGGCAGCTGGGCTCTCTTCATTTGGTCCAAAATAAAACGAAATAAAGAGCTCATTTTATGGTTGGTGTGGATTGAAGAGTCCAGTGCTGATGGTGAAATTGATGCAACCAGGAACCTGTTGCTGGGACGTAACCACAGTGGGTTGGAGCAAACAATAGAAAAGCAAAAAAAAATAAGTACAGACTAAAAAAACATGATTCAACCGTCACTACTATGCTAGTTGCAATATGTAATCAAAAAGACCTTGTTGGATGCATTTTGTTGGAATGCGTTGAATGTATTTTGTTTGTGGATTAGATGAAAACAAAAGGTTTGGGACATTAAACTTTGTCCCGAAATTGTGCCGCCATATTTAATACTTTTCACTGTTATTAACCAAAGAAGCTCTGATACAGTTTACAGATATTTCATTTAAATCTTAATATCTGAATGTAATTCTTGGCTGGTAGTAATTTAATATTTTCCTATCATGGATACATTTATTTAACATTTATTGCTCTTTTTGGTGACATGGTTTCATGAGCTTGTATAAATAAATCAAAGGATACGGATGTTTAATCTAGTGCAAGGATCGGGCTGCCCGTTGCTGGTGTAGCGTCTATAGCCCCATTTACACTACCCTTTTGAAACAGTGCCGAGGTCGGTCCGAGCACGGTAACCGAGACAACCGTTGAGTGTAACCTGCAAGCAAAACTCAACCGGACCTCGCCAGACACAACCGAACCGCCCTAAACTGGTAGTTGTTCACCAGTAGGGCTTGGCGTTCACCAGTAGGGCTTGGTCAGTTCAGGCTCGGTTCTCTGATAACAGCGCGCATGAGCAGACTGCGTCATCTCCTTACAGTCAGCCTTAACATCCATCGTTGTTTCGTGCGTCTGTAATCCCTAATTAGACTATCGTTCGTCGTATCCGCTTCCCAAAAGCCGACTCTGTCAGCTAAATTCACCAAAGTCTGCCTTCTTCGCCTGACTCTCTGCAAACACAAAATATCAAAATGATAACAAAACATAACTTCCTGAGTGTTATTGGCGGCACCATATCAGTTTGCTTGTTTACCTCTGGGGAGCAGTAGTACCGTAGATTGCCACTAGGAGGCGAGGAACCGTGTTAGCGCGGTGTGTAAATCGTCGTAAGGATCGGCACGTATCGGTTTTCAGAGGGTAGTGTTAATGGGGTTTATGATTGTCTACATCATGTTTGTAAAACCAGGTTATAACAATCATGTTTTTGCATTGCAAACTGTATTTTAGGCTGATGACATTATTTTTGTCTTATAAAAAAGAAAAAGAATAACAATCAAGTCTCAAAATGTAAAGAATTTTAACTTGAGATGTACATATACAATTATATTGGAGCAGCGTGTTAAAGCTCCCCACATAAAACTGCTGAAAGGAAATCTAGATGCATAGAATCGAGTGTAACACTGGTGAAATGTTGTTTCACTGTTGTGTAAAGCTGCTGAGATTTTAAATGATATTTTCTTGATTGTAACAATTGGACATAAAGATGTTAAAAAATAAGCTGCTACCCTGAAGGACAGTGATCTTCAGATCTTTTTCTTTATTTTTGATATTTTTTCTGTGTGATATAGTGTGCAAATAGCTTTTTTCATGGCTGGTTTATTGATACCGATCAGATCATGTTTATCTTACGTAAAAAAAAAAAAAAAAAATGAATCAAAATAATTGATTATCAGAATTGTTTGCCCAGATCGGAAGTAGTGTTTTTATTCACTGTTATCAATTGTAAAATGGCTAAATCTGGATTCAAACTACTGAGATATGGTATGTAATGATGGACAGAATTAGTCAGAATAGTTCTTAGTCATCAGCAAAGTAAACATTGTAGTTTAAACCAAAGGAAAATGCATGTAGAGACCCTTATTTAGACCCTATGTGTATTTTGTATATCGAGTGTTAATATCTTGTGCCAAAGTCTGCCAAAATGTTCAGATTCTAGATGTTTCCTTTATGTCTCATAGCACGTAAGAGATTACAAGCTCAAACTGATAAAATAAACAGACTTCCCATTAATCCACTTGGCCTCTTTGATGTCTTTTAAAGCTCCACAAGCATTAAGAGTAAAGTCAGCCAAAGCAGCAGCACAGGGAGATGGAGTCTGGAGCGTTGGGCGGATCAGTGATCTCAGCCTGATATTTAATCCAAGAATGACTTGAGGAGCTGGACTAATACTGATACTGGATCATTCCTTAGCACCTTAATTTTACTTAAGCAGGGACAGATTTGTAGAGTTTTTACAATACAATTTTGCTTAATGAGAAAACTGTGTCCCAACACAGACTTGTAGCTGCAGGTACAAAGCATCACCAGGAGAATTTAAAAAAACAAAACACAAGTCTTTGAGTCGATAGCTGCTCGATGCGACCACGCTTACATGATTTGATTTGGCGCTATGACAAGTCATTATAAAGCTGCCACTCTGCGACGATCCATTCACACACATTAAAATTCTCATAAGTGCTCCAGTTGTAATCACAGAGAAAATAGCATTGGAGAAATCAATTATTGATTATAATAAAGCTTGTCTGTTGATGTAAAGAGCTACCTCCCAGACCCAGTTCCGCTGCTTAAAGAATGTATTGGTGCCTTTAGTGAGTTGAGAAACTCTGTAAACACTTAATGCTCGTATGAATAATTGCATAGGTGTCATGCCTTTTATTTACCTCCTTAATCAGATCTAGAATGGGTTATTAGCTGGCATCTGGAGAACTTGATAGCAAGCAGATTCATTTATTTGAATTAAGTGCAAATAGGCAGGATGGCAAAAAACAATGCGCAGAGTTGGGGGGGTAATACTGCAACTCAGCTAATTCTTCTCCTGTCAGATTGCTGGTAAATAATTTGTTACGGGTTTTAATACTTTGGAACTCCATTTCTTGTAACAACAAGGCAGAGCTAATTGGTTTCTGGTAGCAATTTTTATTCATGCTCATTAACATGATTACATCCCTCCTCTATCCAGCAGTTGCATTCAATATAACCTATGGGGGATGATCAGGCATGAGTTGTATGAGTGAAAGCCAAGTTAAGAAGGATAGAAATGGATTGTAGCAGTATTGTTTAATCACACTTTGACATAAGGCAAATACAGCATTTAGGAAAGGAGTGTTGGACCTGAACCGCTCACTATTTAAGGATAAAGTATGAAGTCAGGATGTCTGAAGATTTATGGGTTTATAAGCTTTATGGGAATGGTACTACCTTTTGTTAAAGCCAAACCAGACCTGGATCCTGTCATAAAACAGGGACCTAAAACATACCAGTTAAAACACCAGACATCTGCTGAGAATTAAAACTTTTAGTAATCAAGAAACTTTTCTTGAATAACAATTCTGTACTCCTTTAAATAAAAGTAATAACTATGTAATCCAGAGCGTAGATTAAAACCATAACGTTATGTACAATGTGTTAGCGATGATCGATACCAAAATAAGGTGCTTAAGCGGATTCCAGAAAAGAAAAAGGTAAGAAAAGCTGCTGGTAGAACGGAAAAAAATTCCCAAAATAGGTGGACGTTGCTGCTATAGTGAGTAAAGACTGCGACCAGGAGATTAAATGGGGAGAGCATGGCTGAGGAGGGGGCTGTGAAACTCAAGGTAGCCCGATAGGAATCATTTTACAGCAGAATATACTAAAGTATATCCATGTCTAGGTGAAGAATGATTAAATGATTAAGTCTGTATGTATGGGGCACGTTTCGTTTCGGCTGTCTATGGCGGTGGGGTGATGTACTTACAGTAATATGAGGCCCACCCAGATAATGTTGCTTACGGGCCTATTATTGTGTCATTATGCCATTGAATCCACACATACAAAGAAATCAAACCATAGATGTCATGAAATAAATTGTTTTGCAATATAGTGAAATGGCACAGGGAAAAGCATTGAACAACACACTTACTAAAATTTATTTAATACTTTGCACAAAAGCCTTTGTTGGCAATGACAGCTTCTACATGCCTCCTCTATGGAAAAATTATTCACATGCATTGCTCTGATGTGATTTTGGCCCACTCTTCCACACAAACAGTCTTTAAGTATTGAAAGTTTTGTAGGCCTCTTCTATGAAAACTGATCTTTAGTTCATTCCATTTTTTTTTTTCTATTGGATTCAAGTCAAGTGATTGGCTGGGCCATTCTAGCAGCTTTATTTTCTTTCTCTGAAACCAATTGAGAGTTTCCTTGGCTGTGTGTTGTGTCCTTGTCTTGCTGAAATGTTCACCCACATTTCATCTTTATCATTCTGGTAGATCGCAGCAGATTTTATGGATTATGCTGCCATTTTCTGGAGTATGATGCCAAAAGTGCTCACTGGGACATTCAGAAGTTTAAAGATCCTTCTGTAAGCAATTCCATCGTTTAGATTTGCAATAAGGCTCCAATGTCTTCAGAAAGCTCTTTACTTTTACCCATCATGAGGTTTTTCGTGTCATGCCAGAGACACCTAGGCCATCATTTGGGACTGAACTAGCTGATATTAATTTGCACTGACAAGGGGCAGGATTGCTTTCTAATTACCGAGAGATTTCGGCTGGAGTCTTGGCTTTCCATGCACCTCCCTTTCTTCATGTGTTCAATACTTTGCCCCTTTGCCTTTCCAGATTATTACACATGCCTTAATTTCTGTACATCTATGTATAATTTCTTTATATGTGTGGATTGGGTGGATTGTTACTGACATCTGGTGAAAATATCATGTCAATAGCAGCTCTAGAAATATATTTACCTTGAAAAATTGTGGTGTGTTCAGTACTTATTTTACCCGCTATAGGCTTTGTTTCCTTTAGAGTAAAAATGACCTTGACTTCACACAGACACACATGCAAATTCTCATCTGACTATAGGTAGTGAGGACCATTTGTTGACTCCCACCGACTTTGATTATTTTCATTTTCAACCCTTTCTATACCCTAATCCTGACAATAAATCTAACGAACCAACACCAGAGCATACCTCAGCCAAACCCTAAACTAAACCCAATTCACCACCTAACAATGAACCTAAACATTGGCAAAATAGCATGTGAGAAACAGCAAAATGTCCCCACTCTACAGCAACCAATCCTCAATATGATGGTAAAATCAGGAAAAAAAGGGTCTTAACTCTGATGCCCAGATAGGTGCACACTGCTGCCCTTACAGGGACATCCTATTCACTTCCATTCATACCTTGTTCATTTCTTTTACCTAAACCAGACTCTCAACCGAAAGCAGAAATTAATTACGCCAGTTTGGCTTCCAAGCCCCTCCACGGTGTTGTCAGCTTGCTGTTTGTGCCTTACACGAGTCTGCACAAGAGTCACTGCATAATTTTGTTACGGTTTGGTAATGACAATACAGACTGTCATAAAATGTGTATCTATCATCTTAGGTTCCATTGGGTAACTGCATGCTATTAGTTATGTAATGTATCTCTATCTAGGATCACTATTTTCCTCCTTACACACACACAGCCATCTTTATAGTACAGTCTTCCCCTTTTGGCAGTGGGTATTGGTGCATTACCACATGCACTCAGATGATTGATCTATCCCAGATGGTTGTTATTATCTCAGCTGAGTGGAGGGGGGATATCAAAATACTTTGAGTGAATCCTACTGCTCACCCATCATCATCAATGCTTGCTCAAAAATAATGGTTCCTCCTTTCCATTCTAACGCACGCTTTGGATGGAAAAATATTAGAGTTTGTTGTGATCTTATGAACTTTTGATCCATCGACTTGAAGAGTAATAAGTTTAGTCTTTCCCATTTCTCGTTGAAATATCAAATCGCCCAAAAGCCGAGCTGAGTATTGATTTGATTAAGAATCAAATAGATTCAGATTCTCAAGACATGAAATACGATTTTTTGATCCCATTGGTTCCAGTTCAGATTGAATCGGAAAAAACTGGATCGGTGTATCTTTACTAATAAAGTAAAAGTAGTAATGAGTATCGTTTAGAGCAGTATCAATTAATCGATACTGCTTATTTTTTTGATTGATAAAATTGATAATCAGAAAGCTAAATGTTCCTTAAAGAAGACTTTTTACTAAGCAAAACCAAGTAAACCAAACTTGAGGAGCTCTGAGTAGAGCCCATCGATGGAGAACATGCCTTTTTTAATCTTAAATGCAAAATTTATATACAATTTTTTTTTTTACAATTTTCTTGTAATTACTGCTCTAAGTGGGTCGCTCTGTCAGCTAAAGGCATGGTTTAGAGTCTCTATACTCCAGTTAACGATTAATCAATTACTAAATTAGTTGACAATTATGTCAATAATCAATTCATCACAATTAATCAGATTAATTGTTTCCACCCTAAAGGAAACACATAATTAGTGAATCAATTTAAATTAGAAGGATTGAGGTTACTCTGGTCGTCTCCAAGGAAGTTTAATCAGCTGCGTTGAAATCTGATTCTAAATGCTTTTAGGTAATTATTGACCTACTGAATAACAGTTTTAACAGCGATGTTGGATAAATCGGCTCCTGAGAGGTAATGCCTTTAAGATAAACATTTTTTTGATCCAGAGATAGGGAAGGTAGTATACTTATTTCTTCTAGGAGTGAATTTCTCAGAGCTCTGGACTTGGAACATTCCTGAAGTCCTCAGCTCCTTGAGAAAGGCAGCCTTTTTTAGGTGGTAGGCAGAGCAGATAAGATAGACAGGTGTAGGCTTAGACATCAGCTCATGGGCTTTTATGTCCTACTGCGTGAGTGCACAAGGGGAGCATAAGATGAAAGCTCTAGCTGTGGGTTATTTATCTTCCAAGATGCTGGCAGGGCAGAGCTGTCAGCAGCTTTATAATGTGTGTGTGTGTGTGTCAGTCAGAGGAAGCACAGACAGTTTTGCTAATATGTTTATTGATCCAGTCATCTGACACTACTCATCTTGTTAGAGCATCCACCTACTCACTCGCAGCCCTGACCTGACTACTTATGTAGCAGAAATTTCAACTTTAAAGGCATACTGCGCTGTGCTTAAAGTTCTAATTTCATGCCTAAAATGATGCTGCTTTTCCCTTCACCTCAGGGGTGGTTTCCATTCAAGCTGCATCCAGTACTGCCTGCTTAGCACTGCTTCTTAACAGAGTAGCATCAGGTAGAGTTTATAAATCCTACCAACAACAATCTAAATCCCTCTTACAGCAATGTTTATGGACACAGATCACTGGTCTACCATCGTAACAAGCTTCTAGAAACATTCAACACAGATTTTATAATCAGTTAATCAAATAATCATGATTAATCTATTAATGAAATAATCCTTAACTAATTAATCAAATAATTGTTAACAAGAGTATAGACACTCTAAAACATGCCTGTGGCTGACAGAGCAACCCACTTAGAGCAGCAATTAAGCAATATTGTGAAGAAATATATAAACGTTTTGCATTTAAGATAAAAAAATCTCTCTGAGTTGGCTGTATCTGGAACTCCTGAAGTGGAAAAGGTTTAGTTTAACCTGGTTTAATTTCATAAAAAGTGTTTTTTAAGGAATCTTTGGCTATCTGATTATTAATCGATTAATAAAAAAAAAAAATCAACAGATTAATCGATTTGCAAAATAATAGTACGTTTGAGCGTTACAGCGAATCTTGGTAAAATATGAGATCTTGGAGATGTCTCCCAGTCCTTGTATGAGATTTCTTACAGCTAGTTCTGAGTACATCGTATTGCTAGAACTGCTTTCTAGTTTAGCGTCTGATAATGATTAGATATAAATGCTGCTGTAACAGTGATTTATTAGGACTTGTAAAGTATGAAACAGTCTAGACAGAAATAATTTTGTTGTTTTGTTGAAAAGGTGAATGAACATAAATACATTTCTTTGTCTCTGTGAATTTCTTTGTCTCATACATGGTTGAATCTCGTTTTCCGCTAAATGTGAAAAAGTGTTTGTTTAAAAAAGTGTGTACTTATGCTACCAGGTTATTGTAGCCTTTTTATTATAGTTGAATGATGCACAATATTTATCTTTTTTTATAAGGGTGGAAATTTTGGAAATTGCTTATGCTTCTAATCTTATTACAAAGATTTTTGAGTCTCAAAATTCTGGAATTTTTACAGGGTTTGTGAAATTTTTAAGACCCTCTGTAGAAAAATGTCTTCCACTTCTCAAAGAATTTGAACATCCTGTACCGTTTGTTTTTTTTCTCAAAGTGAAAATGTTGATGTCACCCTATACAGAATCCTATTATTCAAATGTATGATTCTGTTTTTGTTAGTTTTGCACTAAAAAGCTTAAAAGTCAGAGGCATGGCATCTGCTTTTAAGTCATTATGTTCTATTCTAAACATCAAACATTTACACAGAGATGCTTTTAGTGCTTTATAATGCGTCCAAAGACCTATTAGCTGCATCTTTGAAGGAACCAGTGAAGAAACATTCTCCAGCCCTGACCCAGGTCTTAGAACTGTTTCAGTCTGTGTGTGTGTGTGTGTGTGTGTGTGTGTGTCCTTTAGTAGTAAGTAGTAGTTTATGTGTTGGACTGAGGTCGTTCGAGGGAACAGGGAGGCTGAATCATTTGTGGGATCTGAAAAATGGGGGGGGTGCACTAACAGCACTAAATAGAATGGGCCAAATCCACCCACCGTTCCACAATACATCATTTCCTATTGCTATGGCAACTACTGACAGCTAGCCGTCACCGTTGTCATGGAAACAGCTTGACATGCTCGTAAAAAGTGGGAGAGGGAGGGAAAAAGTCGGATGTAAGGAGGGTTGAGGAAACCTGGTAAACAGAAGGATAGTACACAGCTGTAGGTAAAATATCCTATCAGTATTTTGATTATCTATCTGTATGGGAGATAAGATGACCACATCTTTAGGTTTGCAGTTTCTAGGCCAGGTCTGATTAAAGACATGAAGAAAGGCTGGGAGGTTACTTTTCCTAAACATAATTGAAAGCTGTCCACTTCTTCTGCATCCCTTATCTCTTTCTTTACGTCCTCTTCTCCTCCTCCTCCTCTCCTGCCATCCAGAAAAGCTTTTAGATGATTAAAACAAGGAGAGGAGGGTTACTTTTTTATTGTTGTTCAGTGGGCCATTGGCTATGCAGAGACGTAATCTTGCTAGCCTGGGATTGGTAGTTTGGAAATTTCAAGACCTTATTCCCTTTCAATCATTCCATCCAGCCATCTTTTAAACACTATATCCGTCCATGTGCAGTTCTGTCCATCCTTCCATCCAGTTGTTTTTCTAGTTGTCCTGCTGTCTGGTTATCCATCCTTCTTTCCACCCAGGGTTATCTACCCATTAATTGGCTCGCTTATTGATCCACAATTGTTCCATCTGTCAATCTGTCCTTGTTTTTGCTGTCAATCAATTTAATCAGTTCCTTCATCCGTCTTTGTGTCTATTTATCTTTTAAACAGTTGATGATTCCATCCATTCCTCCTCCTCCTGTCAGCCCTTCGTCAGGACATCCATCCGCACATTTTTCCCTTCCTTCCTTTCTTCAAACGCTCAATCAATCATCTCAATCTGACTTCTGTAAAATTATCTTCTATAAAGTATAAATATATATATATATATTTTTAAAGTAATGTTTTCTAACTTCTATGCATTTAATATCACAGATTAGGTTGTTTCTGATGTTGACAGTGACGTTTTTTTCTTTTGAAACACGTTTGTTTGTGTTCTCCTTTGAATAATGAAGAGAAAACCGAGCCAAAGCATCCAATAAATTCAAAGTGTGTCAAACTGAATACTCTCCTGTCACATCTCCAAGGATTTTCAGTGCACCAGTCTCTTATGTAAGATGGAACATTGAGAGAAATATTCATTTCGTGCAATTGTGTAAACGGCCTAATCTGATCTTCTGGCGAAACTGGCGCAGGCAGAATGTGTCTCTGTGTGTAAAGACAGAGGCAGTAAAAGCTGCCTGTTTTTGCTCACAGCAGGGCTTCTGCCCAATGCCTGTTACAGCATTCATTTAAGAAGAAAAAAACATTTGATCTTTTTCTCCTCTGGCATCTCTTATGCCTGCCTGTAGTTTTATATGACAAGCATCTTGCCCTGCTTGATTTAATAAAAAAAATCAGTTAAACCAGTTGTGGTTTATGAGAGGCAGCAGGCTTGGTTACATACACTTATGCACCAGCTCAAACAGCCTTGCCAGATTGAAGAGGCGGGGCTTAAATTACTCAGTCTGACCCTGGCAACCCTTGCATGGTGATGTAACTCTTGGCATAATAGTATCTCATGTTTTAAGATGCATCAAGGTGCTGTTTTTCTTTTTTTTAAGTTTTTGATTGCTGTTCATGTATATTCAAACTTGAAATAAAAGGTACTAAAGTATAGATGCACTTCTAGACTATCTGATATGAGGATGTTAAGAAAGTGCTTACTGTGTCCTGCTTCTTCCAAACGCTGCTGTCACATCCTGTAAGTATGCCTACGCCATCTGTCCCTGCAGCACCGCCTCACTCCTGCTGGCCGCTGCTGCTGCGGCTGTTTTTCAGATGATCCCCTGAGCTGGCAGCAGAGAGATGGTTGAAGATAATTTATTTTTCAGTGTTTTGCTCTGAAGCTTGGTGGGCATCAGGACTTGTCCTGAGTTGGAAACATACAGAGATCTCAGTAAATTTGAGCGTTATGTAACATTCTTAGAGCAATGCCAGCCAAAAATGTGGATGACATATCTACTATAGATTTATTAGTCATTTTATTGAATTGTATAATTGTGTTTTTGTTAGATTTGCTTAATGCCTAGAGCCCGGAACTCAGAACCATGTCATCTGCTGGTTTTGTCAGCTCTGTTTTATCATTTACAAAGTAAAGGCAGGTGTTAAAAAAACAAAAAAAAATGATGGCACTTCATGCTGTCCTTTTGCCAGATATGCAAAATGCAGAACTTGGATTCGCTTCACTCCCCAAAAATACCAGCACCAGGTTTAATGACCATCCATGTGATTAATGAATAACAGGCTCCTCTTAGCTAAACCCCACAGACATCTTTGCATGAAAGATGAAAGATTAGCGATACCAAAAGCAACATGTCAGATGAGCTGAAGTCTGTTGCTAAAGCTCTTTGACACCTTAGTAGAGCCACAAACTGATTGCCTCCATCCTACACGTCATTCCGGCAGTAATTCATGCAAAAGGAGCCCAGCCAAAGTAATCGGTTAATACACTGTACAGTGCATGAGCATCTTCTTAGGAAGCCTTATGGTTTGGAATCTAAATGGTGAGCATTCCTTTGCTTTAAACCATCATCCTCTAATTTACACAAATTATTTTGTTTCTTTTTTGCATTAAATTTGTGAAATAAACTAGCCGGTAATGTTCTAACTTATTCAGATGCATCTTTTTTCCTACTCTTATTAAAATATGTCTCAGGGTTTGAAGAACCTTTGTTGGCGAACCCAACAAAAGATTGTCGATGAGTTTATCTTTTTTTGGCCCCTGTTTTACGCCTCAGATTTAATTTGGGACTAGGACTAGGGCTAGCAATATTTTTGATACTATTGTGATTATGATAGAATTGACTATAAATACACTCTTTATTGATTCATTTGAGTCAGTGTTGGTAACTGTATAGCTCTGAATCATGCCACAGTAACCACAGCTCAACAAGCACTAACACTATTCCTAAAAAAAAAATATATATATATATGTTTAAAATGGGAATCTTTGAGACATGCGTTACATTAAGAAGTGTGATTTATACCACTGAACATCCAGAAGTAACCGCATTTAATCATATTCTCCATGCCCTAATGGAAACACTGAAAGAAGAAAAATATAAAAGATAAAATTCACAATTCACCCATTTTTTTTATCATCACTAATTTTAAATTATTGTTTAGACATCAAATCAAAATTGTGATGACTACTAGAAAATTATCTGCATAATTGTTAAGAATACAATAAGTGCCCACCACTGTAAAGGACCTTTCTCAGATCAAATTTACAAATTGTTTAAAGAAGAGCGTATAAACCTAAAAATGTTGTTAGAATAAAGGATTATCCATCCAGACTTTAGTCCGTTCCTAATCCAACCGTGTCTTTGTCCATTATCTAAACTGCGGTGCAGCCATTCCCCCTCCATGCTGGCATGAAAAGCAGCTATTCAGACCTTAAAAGTTGTCTGTTAAAGAACAAACAAATCCGGAAATTTCAGGTTTAAAAAATGTGAAATTATGACTAGGGCTGCAACTAAAAACTCTTTTGCAAATCGATTAATCTGTCGATTCTTTTTAGGGTTAATTGATTTCTAATCTGATCAAAATGTTCCTTAAAGAAGATTTTTTGCTAAATTAAACCAGGTGGAACTAGACTTTTTCACTTGTGGAGTTCTGGATAGAGCATATTGACAGATTAAAACTTTTTTTTTTAAATCTTAAATTAAAAATGTTTATATATTTTTTTAAACAATTTTGATATATCTAATTGGGTTGCTCTGTCAGCTAAAGGCATATTTTACAGTTTATACTCCACTTAGTGATTAATTAATTGCTAAGTTGAAGATTATTTCAATAATCGATTAATCAGGATTAATCTGAAATAATTGCTTGCCCTAATCATGACTCCTCCTTAGTTATTTACCCTTGTATGGTAATAGTCCTACGCCAAGCTAAATATTTACTCTAAAGTCAGATGAGTCAGTCTGTAGTCTCATAGGGTATGATGACTGACGTTATGATTTTTTACAACTGTGTTTTCATCACCAACTCATCCCTTTATAAAGGAAGCTGTGGAAGAAAAGCATGGCTGCTAAAAGCAGAGAAGTGTCCCTGTTGGGACAAACCGACTACTATCAGAAATAGATGGCTTTTCCTTGTCTAAATCTAAAAAAAAATAAATACCCAACAGGCTAAGATATTGTGTAAGCTTTGTGATATCTTGGTTTGAATGAATGTCTTCTTATTATAGCCTCATACTGAGTTTGTTTTGCCACACTCAGTGTGAGCGAATCAACAGCCGTGGTTATTTAGATTTCATGAGCCGTATTATCTCTGCCAAGGAATACATACGACATGCTCAGTTTATTTAATTATCGTCAGGGAAGCCCATAAACTAAATACATGTTTGCATGTTCATATAGAGCTAGGATGGAAGAAGGAATCATGATAAACCTGGGTTTATTGCATTAACTGTAGATATATGAGCAAGTTTAGAAAAAAATAGTTTGAGAAAGTATTTTCTTGCAGCCATTCCC
>NW_015150770.1:907215-909450 GCF_000732505.1 Cyprinodon variegatus | reverse complement strand
ATGTGGATTTAAAGACATTTCAATTAGTGGAAAAAACTGCAGGAGGGGATATAAATAAAAGTCTAATCAACCATAACTTTTGTGACCCCCCATGCAGTACCTCCGTGGACCCCCAGGGGTCGCGGACCTCCTGTTGAAGTCCTCCCGCTTAGAACCATAACTGGGTTCTGCAGGTGCCAGAGAGGATCAGCAGTCTGATTTGGACCGCTGTAGGTTAGGGTGGGGGTGGAGCTCTCACCCTGAAGTCTGGCTGCGTCAGAAATGGTTGAATGATGATTGCTTCCTGTACGGCGTCATGGCAACCACCACCAGCTGCTACTGACCGGGGTTAGCAAGTACCAGTGGCGTCACCAGAGGTGGCCACGGCCACCGTGTGCAATACCCTAAAAGTGGTGCTAACAGCAGTGGCTTGTTAGCCTGAGCTAATAGCATAGTGTTGTTAGCTTGAGCTAACTTTGGAGCTAACATAATTTTTGTTAGCCTGAGCTAACATTGCTGCTAACAGCAGAGGCTTGTGAGCCTGAGCTAATAGCATAGTGTTGTTAGCTTGAGCTAACTTTGGAGCTAACATCATTTTTGTTAGCCAGACCTAATGGGTGGTGCTAACAGCAGGGGCTTGTTAGCCTGAGCTAACATTGGTGCTAACAGCAGAGTTACCTTAGCCTGAGCTAATAGCATAGTGTTGTCAGCCTGAGCTAACATTGGTGCTCTCTCCAGAAAAATAAAGATGTAATAAAAGCAAACATATGTCTTTTTATATTTATACGAATGATATTTAATAATTTAGTTTTGGACTGTAGAAGTTTGAAATTAGAAGTTTCTGTCTCTGTCCCAGTGCTCGCCGTGGCCCGATACGTTGAACCTGACCAGTCACAGCAACGCCAGCACTCCGTCGCCCATCTACCACAGCTCACCCACGCCGTGTCCGTTCACCGAGGGGTAGGTCTGCATTCACTGCACCCATCTTTTCCTTTTGCTCTAGCTCTATGTGTCTCCTCCACCGATTCCTTTCATCCGTGTTTCTGTTCATCAGGATGTTTGTTTTAGCGCTAATTAAAGGGAAGCTGGTTCAGTTTCTCTTTAAATGACAGAAATAGTGAGATTAACTGTCTAAATAAAAAAAACTAAATAAATATAAAGTGTTGTTGACAGTTCTATGTTATTCTCATCTATTTTATTCTTGTTGATTTTAGGTGATAACGTTGATAAAAAATTGTTTTTGGTTTAACATATTTTACCATAAAATGAGACGAGTGTGTTTAGAATTATTCTCCCCATCAGGTCAAAACATTTCTATAAATAAGTTTTCCTTTATTTTAGCAGGAAAAACAGTTTTTCAGTAGAATAAAGTAATTTACGTTTAAAATAGTCCAAAAAAAATCAATCCCGGAAGCTGATCTGTTCTAGAAGCACGGATCTAGATCGTGCTTCTGATTTTTTTCGTTTTGTTCTGGGAGGTTTTTCTGCTGGAAGCAGTAAAGTTGGTTTTATTGATGCTGGACGTTCTCTGATGTTCTAGAAAGAACCGGAGCAGCATCAGTCCAGCCATTTACCCAACTGGAGTCTAGTTACCATAGTTCTATGGATTTTAAAATAAAGGGGGTTTATATAAATGCAGGTTTTATAGTTTCCCTATTTTTTTTTAGAAAATGATTAAAAATTAAAGGATTTTTTTCTGGTCTACAGCTCTGCTCATCGTTATTGTGGCAAAATGCGAAAAAAGTTCATGGGGTGTCAAAACTTTTTCAGTATTTGATAACCAAAACTTCTTTAGTCAATTAAAAAATAATAAATAATAAGCTTAAATAATATAAAATGGCGCAAAAGCCTCATAAAAAAAAAAATAAAAAAGCTGCAGGAAATTTGAGTTATTCCAATTCCAGGAGACTTGTTGTCCTTTTGGACGTGAAGGCAGCAATCCCTCACCGTTCCCAGAGTCTCGCTGTGGGAACGGTGAGGAAGAGGAGGATCTTCTGGGAACAATCATCCTCTAAAAACAGCAGATTATGTTTAGAAGAGAAGAACAGCCTTTTCTCCCCTCTTAGCTTTTCCTGTAGTAATACCCTGCAGAGCCAGAGGGGGGCGTATGCGGTCCTTATTGTCGCTCTTTGCTTGTTTGAAGGTAAAAACTGTTTTGTTTTTCATGCAGTTTGTGAAGGATGAGCATAAATTGAAGCGGTTAATGTGAGAACGACACAGAAGCAGTCTGTCATCACTCTGTTTCTCTCCCTCATG
>NW_015150770.1:903576-905522 GCF_000732505.1 Cyprinodon variegatus | reverse complement strand
GATTGATGGATGATGGATGGATGATGGATGGATGGACGGATGATGGATGGATGATGGATGGATGGATGGATGGATGGATGGATGATGGATGGATGGATGGATGGATGGATGGATGATGGATGGATGGATGGATGGATGGATGGATGGATGGATGGATGGATTATTGGCTGCATGGTTGTTGGTACGGTTGATTTATTCAGCTGCTGCTGTTTTCTCATTGCAGTCTTTATTATTAGAACGACTAATATTTTATTTTTTTATTTTTTATTGCACTTTACTGCAGCTAACTAAATCTCATCAAACAGAAAATGTTTGTAGCTTTGGAAATAAAAAAATAATAAACAGAATTCAAACTAAATATAAAAAGCAGTTGTGTTTCCTTTGCAAACTATCATTACATTGGTGGGAATGATTGATGGAAGAAAAGGCTTAAATCTCCTCCTCCTCTCTCCTCCTTTCTCCTCCTCTCTCCTGCTCTCTCCTCCTTTCTCCTCCTCTCTCCTGCTCTCTCCTCCTCTCTCCTCCTCTCTCCTCCTCTCCTCCTCTCTCCTCCTCTCTCTCTGATGTCTCCTTTTCAGCCTGTGTCGGTCATTGGGGGTTTAGTCAGGTATTATTTTAACCTTTGAAATGTTAATCAGCTGCTACCATTATAACCGCCTCCAGAATAAACCTGGTTCTGCATCCAGACTCTGCTCAGCATCCAGCACTGAAGGACAAAACCAAACCAGGATCCACAAATAAAGGAGCTGAGTTTCAGTAAACAGGAAATAATCAGACTAGCAGAGCTACAGCAGCATGTAGCTGTTAGCAACGCAGTTCTAGAATGGGTGACCAGCAGCTTCTCTCTAGGTCAGACTTTCTATGTTTAACTTTAATTTATCATTTTATTTATCTGTTTTGGTAAGCAGAGGACTGAAGGCGTTCTCATCATCTGGACGGAGCCATTTGGTCTCCATAGAAACCTGTTTCATTTATATCCCTGCTAACCTGGAAACACATTTCTAACGGTTATCAAAGCGCCGGATGGTTTGCTGGTTAGGAAGCTTCCTGGTTTCCATGGATACAGAGATGGATGAGAGAACCTGAAGGATCTCAGCATCATGGTGGAACCTGGGAGAACCTCTGGAGAGAACCCAGAACCTGGAATAAAGTTTTACAAACCAGAGAGAAAACGATATAGAAACATTTAAAGACTGGATTTCCACTTTATTTTCCAGCCGGCAGGAGAAGATGTCTATAGTAGAACCTGAAGGTTAGAGATGCACCAGTCAGTGACCCAGTTCTCCCATGATTGGCTCTGATTAACCTGCAGGTCAGGTGACAGTTATTAAATAAATTGGAATTAAAAGCTGTTTCACTTTGTTTCTACTGAACTGGTCCAAATAGAATCATGCAGAGCGGAGCGGTCGGTGACGGCCGATAATAACTCTGATCGGTGCATCTCTGCTGGATGTGGGAGTTTGTAGGATGATCGGTTGGTTCAGGATCGGAAGGAAGATGGAGTCGGATGTTTCTGCTCCTTTTTCAGGAGCTGATCTGTTGAGGATGAGCAGAGAGGATCTGATCCAGATCTGTGGTCCGGCTGACGGCATCCGGCTCTTTAACAGCATGAAGGGAAGGTGAGGCTCATAGAAGAACAAGCAGCTTTACCATGAAGCAAAGATGGCGGCAGGTTGACTGGCTGAGAGTAAAGATGAACCCATCTGATTGGTTGTTGAGGAGCTGAACCAGGAGTTCTTCCTGAAACATCTCCGTCTCTCATTTATTGTTCATCCTTTCCTTCCTGCAGGAGCATCCAGCCCCGTCTGACCATCTATGTGTGTCAGCAGCACAGCAGGAACCAGGCGGCCATGAAGGCTGGAGATGGTGAGAGCCCCTCCTCCATCTGTCCTCTTTCTGCTGAGTCATGGTGCTGCAGGTCAGCTTTTGCTGGGGTATATCAGGGT
>NW_015150770.1:889616-902121 GCF_000732505.1 Cyprinodon variegatus | reverse complement strand
GATGGATGGATGGATGGATGGATGGATGATGGATGGATGCTATAGCAGTGTTACCGTTTACATTGTTTAAGCTAAAAACCATTTTTCCAGTTCTTTATCAGTAACATTATATCAGTCTGTCTGTAGCTGAGCTCTAGAACATTCCTCAGACTGGTTTCCTGTTTCACTATCTGGGTCAGAGGCAGCAGGAAGTGAGCAAAGTTTCACTTCAGGATTCCTACAATGGATTCCTCCTGATGTCAGGCTCTGAGCTCCACAGAGACATGAGGACTCTCTGTGACCCGTCAGAACGACTGAGGCCAATAAAGGGAGGATTGTTTATGGGTAAACATTCAGCAGGGATCTCCCACCAACCCCTCCTCTGTGAATCAACAGGCTTTGCTGCATGTGCGTGCAGAGAGGAGGTGCTTCCAGTCTCCTCCTCCTTTTTACTACCAGAGCCACCTCCTCTTTTCCTGGTCAGTCATTACTGAGCAAACAGCAGCTCTTCCTGTTGCTTTCTAACTCTCTGGTTTTTAGAGCTTGCAGCTGCTGCTGTGATTATTTTTTGTTTTAATCGGTGCATTAACAGTTTGAGGAGAATGGACAATAACCCCCACGCTGCCAAGATCCAGGCCAGGATGGAGAAGGCAAAGGCAATGAGTGAGGAGGACAAGCTGTACAGATTCAATGGGGTGTTGTACCCCATCCTCATGTGTCCTGAGGAGCATTTAAAGTGTCTGGTTGACATTAAAGCCAGGGAGGATGACATCATGCTGGTGGCTTACCCCAAATGTGGTGAGTTTAAGAAAAATATCCAGAAAAAATCACAAGGTTGAACAATCAGGATCCTCAGGCTGCAGAAAAGCATCTAAAGCTTTATAGGCGACTCAGTGAAAAGTTTTCAAAATCCAAATTTCCAGCCAATTATAAACCTAAATATAATTGTTAACTAGGCTTATTAACTTTTTAACTTTACTTTTTAACTTTTCAATTCGCTTTTTACCCTTTTTCTTGACTTGTAAATTTTTTCCAACTTAATTTACAGTAGGTAATATGTCATTAATCTAATTGGTCAAATGCTAAAATCAGATGTACAGCCATGTAGCAGGATCTTTGCTGAACGGCTGGATATAGATCTAGTGCTTCTAGACCTCACTGAGGGACGGGGGGAATCCGTTTATAAGGGGGATGCAAGGAATCAAAAACGCTGACTTGCACTATTAAGGGTTAAACTGTCTGACATCTTTATTTTAGTAATTCTAGATATCTAGTTTATACACTGCTTTATTGCTGCTTAGCTGAAAGAAAAACTTCAATTAAAATAAAAAAGAAAACAAAAAACGTATATGGAAGTTCATCAATAGCAGAATTTTGGTCTTTTTAGATGGAAATAATCAGATGGGTTTAAAAAGTTCAGTAAAACTTTTTCATGAAAGAAATTGTTTGGATTTATGTTGCAGAAATTTTAGTTTGCAATAAAAAGTTGGTCTGCAGGAAACCTAGAACACCTCCTAGTTACGTCTGTGTGGTGGGAAAAAAAGTATTCAACTATTCACTTTAGTTAAATAAATGCAGATCAATGGATTTCACTCAGTTGGCATTTTATTTTCATATCTTTGCAAAGAGAGAACAGTTCATCATTACTGCTCTGTAATCAGCCCCGTTCTGCCTGAGCAGAGTTTGTTAACTTTACTTCCAATAATGGAAAGTAGTCAGAGTCAAAACAAATTACAGACACTTTGGTTAAACAGCAACATGTTATAAAATAAACCTTGATTAAGAATCTGGTTGTTTTGGGAAGAAGCTACAGTATGTCTGGTCTACAAACGTCCTCACACAGAGAAACAGGCTGAGTGAAAACTTTTATAGTGAGTGAAGAGGATAAATAATATATGAAATAAGAGAAATCGAAATTTTCCGACCAAAGTGGAAATGATCAGATGGGTTAAAAAGTTCAGTAGGTTTTTTATTGAAAGAAACAGTTTTGCTTTATGTTGCAGAAATTTAAACTTACAATAAAAAGTTGGTCCTCTGGGTCTTTTGACCTGCAGGAAACCTAGAACACCTCCTACTTGCCTCTGTCTTGGTCTTAGCTGCAATTAATACAATTAAAATAAAAAATTAACAAATTCAGCTGTCAGAACAGAATATTTACCATAAAAAACCAGGAACTCAATCAGGTCAGGATTTAAACTGATTTTCAAACCTGCACACTGCAAAAATGATCTAGAAATAAGTAAACATTTCTTAAATTAAGTGCATTTACACTTGATTTGAATAGGTAAATTTGATAATATGCCAATGGAATGAGTATTTTTACCCTTAGAATAAGATAATTAGATGAAATGCACTTGAAATAGGAAGATGCAATTGTGTTTTCTTATTTTAAATCTAAATTGTCTTGTTCCGTTGGCAAAGTGTCTCTTTAATCTCCTCAATTTAAGAAGAAATGCACTTATTTTAAGAAAAAATTACTTATCTAGATTTTGTTTTTTTTCCAGTGCAGAGATCATTTATCAACCTGGACTTCAGGTTTAAAGACCGGCGCGCTGTCAGGGGAAAATAATACATACTGCATGCAAATGGTGGAGTCCCATTTTTTCACCTGCCTGCACCTTAACCTCAGTCCAGACTTTACATAAATGCCTCTATTGTTGAAGGTCGTTGCTCCTGGAGGTAAAACAGGTTGGGCCCGTAGAAGGAAAGCCACTCCTGCCTCCAGGAGACACTTCCTCCCAGACTATCAGCCTTGGACGTACAGAGGTCTTTCAAGCAGTTGATAAAAGTTTTACAACCTCATAGCGTCCATGTAGCTTAGCTTCTGTTCACCATTGGAATAAAAGTTTTAAAGCTTCGTTTAAATAAAAAGATAAACTGTTGTATAGGAATGTAAAGGAAGGCTCAGTGATGTGATAATTAACCCTCCATCAGTGAAAAACTTTGAAAATCCAAATTCCCAACCAATAGTGTTATTGGAATCCAGGACAAGACTTTATTACCTTTGGAACATTCAAGAAATACGGATATTTTGAGAGCAAAAATGTATTTAAATGTAATAACAAGAAACAAATATATTAAGAAAAATATAGGAAATTCATCAAAAACACTTTAAGAGTGAAAGAAACACATTTTGTTTGGTACAAAATAACGTTAGAGCAGGCATCTCCACAGTGGGTCCTGAAAGGCCGATGTCCTGCAGGTTTTACAGGTTTCCTGCTCCAGCAGCTGATTTACATCGATGGCTGATTAACAGGCTTTTGTTGAACTGCAATCATCAGAATCAGCTGTGCTAAAGCAGAGAAACCTCTAAAACCTGCAGGACAGCGGCCCTTTGGGGACGCCTGCCTAAGAGCCATTAATGCTGATAATGGCACTTACATTTTCTAGTTTATGCACCTAAAAATAATCACTAACTAGGATTATTAACTTTTTAAATTTACTTTTTAACTTTTCATTTCGCTTTTTACCTTTTTTCTTGACTTTTTCCAACTTAATTTACAGTAGCTAATATGTCATTAATCTAATTGGTTAAGTGCTAAAATAAGATGTACAGTAATCAGCAGGATCTTTGCTGAACGGCTGGATATAGATCTTGTGCTTCTAGAACGCACTGAGGGACGAGGGGAATCCATTTGTAAAGGGGATGCACACGATCAAAATGCCATCTTGTCCTTTAAAGGGTTAATGTGGACCTGTCAGAATTTTAAAAGGAGAAAAATTAAGCAAATCTTAATCCTCCCAAAATGCAGAGATCTAACCTCCATCATGGCTTCCTTGTATGTGGTGACAGCTGCAGGAATAAACTATTTATCTATACTTGTATTGCTTAATATCTCATTAAATAAGTTGCTAAACATTCCTGCAGAATCATGCAGTGAATATTTATATGCATTAAATGCAGATAAATAACTTATTATTGGCTTAAGTTATTCACCCTGTAAATGAACAAAGTAGAAAACAAATGTTTGCAACTTCAACAATCCCCTCATTATATGGCTTTAATTTGATAAACATGAGGACTGATAGTTAATAATCTCAGAGATGAAAAGCAAAGGTCAAAGTTACCTGTAATAAATGTTTAATTTATATTTCTACATTCAGATAGACGCGCTATAACATATAATCACCAATGAGGAATAAAATGAAATAGTTTCAATTCCAGGCTGCGAGTCATTGAAAAATAATCACAGACCTAAATTCACCTAATTTGGTGTTTAATTCTAGAAAACAGTTTTCTGCTATATGAGGAATAAAAGTGCTCTTTTAATTAAAGCTCAGAGAATACCACATGGTTCAAAGAAACTGCTTCAGATGTAAATGTTTATTAGGTCAATGGAGATGGAAGAAAGAAACAATCAATTAAAACTGAAAACTGTTCCGGAAAACTCAAAAAAATGAACCATCACCTTCTTAAAGAGCCAAACCGAATAAAAACATCACAAAAAGGGAAATATAGTGTAGATGCTTATCAGGCAGAGTCCTTTTTCCATCCATCTATCCTTCTCTTCCTCTTTATCCGGGGCCGGGTCACAGAGGCAGCGGTCTAGGCAAAGATCCCTGAGGCGACAACAGGCCAGCTCAGAGACATAGTCCCCCCAGGGTGTCCTGGTCCTTCCACCAGGCCTCCTCCCAATGGGACATGTCTGGAACACCTCCTGATGGAGGCGACCAGGAGGCATCAGGAACAGATGCCCGAGCCTCCTCACCTGGCTCCTTTTGACGTGGAGGAGCAGAGACTCTACTCCGGCTCCTCCCGGGTAGCTGAGCTCCTCACCCGATCTGGAAGGGTGCGCCCAGCCACCCTGCGAAGGAAACTCATTTCACCCGCTTGTATTGGCGATCTTGTCCTTTCGGTCATTACCCCCATGTCATGACCATAGGTCGGGGGGGGGGGGACGTAGATCAATCAGGAAATCGAGAGCTTTGCCCCCCTGATTCAGCTCCCACGACAGTCCGATACAGCGACCGCATCACTGCAGACGCCGCACCCATCCGTCTATCGATCTCACGCTCCATCCGTCCGTCACTCGTGAACAAGGTACCTGAACTCCTCCACTTGAGATAAGGACTGTCCACTGACCGGAAGAGGGGAGTCCACCTTTGGAGGTGCCAATCCTCATCCCAGTCGCTTCAATGGCTGCAAACTGCCCCCAGTGGACGTTGGAGGTCCTGGTTTGATGAGGCCAACAGGACAACATCATCTGCAAACAGCAGAGACAATATCCTGAGGTTCCCAAACCGGACACCCTCCGGTCCCTGGCTGCACCTAGAAATTCTGTCCTCTATAGAGTCCTTTATATCCAACTCTAATGGTAAGATGGATAAATGAATATAGCCCCCATTAAACCTGCTCAGAACAGACCCCAGGTCCTGGAGGGAGGAAGGATCTGTGACAACGTTCCTTAGTGCACCTATGTCACCTTAGGCTACTATCAATTTCTAATCATTACTGTGTCATTCATTGCAAACATGTCATATTGGCTTGAACACAGTTTCCATACTGCAAAAAATTAAAATCTACATAAGTCATTTTTTCTTGCAATAAGTAATTTTTCTCTTGAATTGAGGAGGTAATTGAGACACTTTGCCAATGGAACAAGACAACTGACATTTAAAATAAGAAAACACAATTGCATTGTCTTATTTCAAGTGCATATTATCTAATTATCTTATTTTTAGACTAAAAATACTCATTACATTGGCAAATTATCCCATTTACTTACTCAAATTAATGGTAAATACACTTAATTTAAGGCATTTTTTTCTCATTTTTAGATGGTTTTTGCAGTGCATTTTTATAATCAAGCGTCATCTTAGTCTCTCTTTGCCCATCTGTTCACTGTTTGCAGCCAGAAATGAGGCTCTGATAGTGAGCTGCTCTGGTGAACTGACATGTTGACTCTAGATAACAATGTTTCCTTTGTTTAATGTCAAAAGAAAAACTATCAACAGAAGTTAACTTTTAATGTTCACATTATTGCTGAAGTAAAAAATGTTCAGTGGAAAAATGATCTAGAAATAAGAACAAATTTCTTAAATTAAGTGTATTTATCATTAATTTCAGTAGGTCAATAAGATGATCTGCCAATGGAATGAGAATTTATGCTCTTAAAATAAGATGATTAGATAAAATGCACTTGAAATAAGACAATGCAATCTGTTTTCTTATTTTAAATGTCAATTGTTCCATTGACAAAGTGTCTCTTTTACCTCCTCAATCCAAGAACAAATGAATTTTAAGAAAAAATGTCTTATCTAGATTTTTATTAGTGTGGAAGTTGGAGCCAGATTCTGAATAACATGCTGTGTGTCCCAAAGAGAGGAGGATTGAATGTAGGCCTGAGGGAGTTGGAGTGAAAAATAAAGATGTTTAAATACAGCAAATAGTCCCAGAGGTGAACAGAAGATACTAAAACAAATCTAAAGTCAAACCAGAGTGATTGAAGGAAGAAGACGGAAAATAAATACTGAGAAGAACGATGAGTAAAACAAAAAATAAAGCAGATGAGACTAGAGCAGAAAAGAATTCTCAAGTAGGGTGGAGGTTTGTAGAGGACCCAAAATCTAGAGACTGAAGCTGAACGTGGTTACTTGCAGATTTAATAATAAAAAAAGGGCAACAGAAGCAAAAATCCACAAAACAAAAATCCACAAAAACTGAGAACCAGGAATCCTCACAACAAGGCGGCAAAGAAATGACGACAAACAGGCAACAGTGGCTGAGCAGGAGGTGCATATATGGGAAACAGAAACAAAGACCAGGCTGATCAGCAGATTGGGAGCAGGTGTGAACAGAGGAGACTAGAAGGAAGCTAGGAGAAGGAGACTGACACTAGAGGGCAGCAGAGGGCAGACAAGAAATACCTAAGAACTCAAATATGATAAAAAAAATAACTAGAATAACACAGAATGGAAATAAAACCAATGAAAACTCAAGGATAAAACTTAAACAGAACCAAAACCATGACAAGTAACGAACAGAATTACTTTTATTGTCTTTTCAGCTTCAGTGTCATACAGCTAAACTAGTGGCCAGCCTGGAGTTTTTAGTTATGTCTAATAAATAAACAATTGTTATCATCTATCATTTTATTATTCTTAACTTTTACTGAGGGGTTGCTCAGTGGGGCAGTGGGTAGAACTGCTGCCTTTAAGCAAGAAGGTTCTAGGTTTGATTCCCGGCCCGGGGTTTGCATGTTCTCCCTGAGCATGCGTGGGTTCTCTCCAGGTACTCCAGCTTCCTCTCACAGTCCAAAAACATGACTGTTAGGTTAATTGGCTTCACTAAATTCTCCTTAAGTGAGTGTGAATGGTTGTTTTTCTCTGTGTTTCCCTGTGATGGACTGAAGACCTTTCCAGGGTGGACCCCGCCTCTTGACCCTAGACAGCTGGAGATAGACACCAGCACCCCTCGCCACCACAGCAGGGATAAGCGTGACAGAAAATGGATGGATAGAACTTTTAATGAGGAGCAATTAAGATCCATAACTTTTAATATGTCTCTAGGTATACAGAAAAATGTAGACTGTAATGAATGAATGTGAATTTATTTAAGAGAATTTGACAAACAACAATAGATAAATCAACCAAATACACACAAAAAAAAAATATTGTAAACATCGACCAAACCAAACACCAATTTCCAAACGAACTAAATTCACCTGAACATAAACAGAAACCAAACCGTCCACCAAATAAACCTCTCGATATAAACAGCCAGATAAATGACATCCATTTATTATGAGGAGGAGCAGTTTGATGATCCATAGTAGATTATTGTTGGTATTGTTCCTTTAAGCTAGGATTTTATGTTGGCATATGATATATCGACTCATAAATGAAAGTATTATATTAAAAGACTTTAATGACTGTACGCCCACCAGCTGTAATCTCCATCATTAGAAAGCACACTGAGCATAATACACAGGATAAAAATGGCGAGGAGCCTGAGGTGGGCGGGGTGCAGCTAAGGAATGTAGCCTGTTCTATTTTCTGTGAAATGTTTACTTTCCTAGAGGCCTTTTGCACGACAGCCAGCATGAAGGAAGCCGACATGAGATCAGCTCTTTTGCAGGAATGCAGCACAGGAGCCGGTTTTGCAGAACATGCTTTAACAGAAGCCTGTTACCAGAGATATTCATCTGCGTTTGACTTTACTTCTGTTATCTCGGTTTATTAAATGAAAACCAGTTCCTCTGCGCCCTCAAACACATTTCTGATGTTTTTATTATAATGGGCTATCCCACACACTAACTTTTCCATATCTGAAAATATAAAAGGATATAAAATATACAGCAAAGGCTGGAATAAAAGCTGATACACAGTTTTTTTTCCTGAACGTTTTCCTTTAAAGGTATATTAGAGGATTTTCATGATTTTTTTGAAAAGACCTGCCCTCTTCAAATTAGAAGAAATGCACATGCACAACCCTGTACCCGCTCCTGAGAGGGAATGCCTATTAAACGCGTGCGAAAGTGTGCACGAGCCCATCCCTCGTGCACGCATAGCTCATGCTAGGTTACTGTGTCCGAATGTCCACCCTAACCCCTAAATCCCTCCATCACTATATAGAGCGGGGACTTTATAGTGAACTCAGCTACCTGACCGTTCACAAAGATGATCACTACTTTTTGCTCCGTTGGTCACGTAACTCCTCCTCCGCTGCGCGGCGCCTGTGACGCCTTTGTTATTAGTCGCTGACAGCGGGCCGCTGTCAAAGCAAACATCTGCCTCTTCTGAGGCCTTTCTTTTATTCTCATACACTTCGTAGACACTTTTTCCTGTTACGAACCGCGGTGAGAAAGGTGAGCTTCAACGACTGTCTGAAACCGTAGCTCACCACAGATATACGCCTGAAAATGCGCTGAAAAAGATGGCTAACGGGACGATCATGTAGGACGGCCTTACGTAAACACATCACCAGAATGATTGAGCATTAGGAGGACCACTGATTGAGATGATCCACCCAGAAAAAGAACATCCTCCACTATACCTTTAACAGCAGGACATGAAACCAGATAAACTCCTCAGTAGAGACTGACATTGGGACGGTACAGGATTAAACATTAGCGGGAGCAGACGGGAGCAGGAGCAAACCGATAGTAACTAAAAAAAAAAACTAGGATCGATGCCAAAAAATTAAATACAATAGAAAGAAAAAAAATCCAGTACTGGTGCCGCTATTTTGTAGTTATTTTCCTTGAAGCCCACACTATAATGCGAGTCAAAAAAACTACACGACCCAAAAACCAACAGTGCTTCCGCTCTGAGATTTTCTCCCGCGCTCAAAAACAACAATGGAGGGACCAACAGTTAGAAACAGGAACTTAACTGATCCTTGATAGAAATTCAGATTCAACGTATTGGCAGGAATCTTATTGATGACAACCAGAATGGGAGTGGGAGTCATTCTGAATGGGAGCGGGATGGGAGTGGGAGTAATTTCACCAGGAGTGGGACGGGACAGGATTTTAAGGAGTGAAAATCCGCTCCGTGTCAGTCTCTCCTCCTCAGTAAAGATTCACATTAACATAATGACTCTCTGTCACAGTGTTGCCAACTCAGCCACTTTGTCGCTTTATTTAGCGACTTTTCAGATCCCTCCAGCGACTCTTTTTCAAAAAAGTGACTAGCGACAAATCGAGCGACTTCTCTGGTGTCTGCCGTGCAGCGGCGGTTCTAGACAGGGGCCAATGGGGGCCAGTGCCCCTGTAGATCATGTTATGGCCCCTGTACCGAAGACAATACTCAAAGAGATTCTAATGATGATGCTCTTGAACAGACATGGTTCCTGATTGGTCCTTTGGATCTATTTCTTTTTTTTTTTCTTCTTTAAAATATTCAGTTTTACTAATTACTTTAAAACAATAAGGTGATAGTTTTCCCAGTTTTCATCTGCTAAATGTTTTTTTTTTTTTTAAACAAAAAAATAATTTTTTACAGCTGAATTTATCAGTTTTTCTTGAGTTCTAATTCTGATTTTATAGAAAACTGTCATTCTAACTTAAATCAAGTTAAGAAAATGTAAAATTCCTAAATGATGAAGGTATATTGAACTATTGTTCCAAATAATAGCTTGATTTGATCTTTTAGATATTTATATAGCTACAATTTTTTGAGTTTTTTGCTATGCTACGGGATTTTTATTTTTATTTTAACGATAATTAACATTTTTAAGCCAAAAAATAAATATTTTCAGTTGGAAGTTAGAATTTTAGTTAAACCGAATTGAATGGAAATTTCCCTTCATGCAGCTTTCTTGATATATTTGAATCCTTGCCCTGGTTTATTTACTTCAGGCTTTTTGGTGCCCCCATGAAAACACCCCACCCTGCCCCCCTGGAACATTTGGTCTAGAACCGCCACTGCTGCCGTGGGGCTCCTCTCCGTCCCAACCCCGTTTTCCCGCTTCCACAGGAGTCCCTCTAAACGCTGCAGTCAGAGCCACAGCATGTTTACCGTCCAAACAGCAAATGAACCGCGTGCATCCGCCGGGATTGACGGCGCAGGTTGATCACGCTGGAATCAGCTCCCTCAGTTACCTGCCATAGAGAAGCTTGACCAACATGACGATGACACACTCTTTATGTGAGCAGGCGAGCACAGCCTGTGTGTGGAGGGAAATCTTATTAGTTAAACAAACAATAATAACCATTATTTGCTCACATTGTCATTAATTCTTTGTAGTCTTTTTTTGTTCCATTTAGATTGTTAATGTTAATGTAATGTAAAAAATGTTATGGTTCATGGTTTTACCATGATTTTTAAGCTCCTTAGTGGACCACAAGGGGGAAAAAAAAAGTAAAAAATAAAAAGATTATGCAAATTAGGCAATGACATCATTCAGCGACTTCTAGCCCAGCCAATAGGCACTGAGGAGTTGGCAACACTGCTCTGTCAGATAGACGCACATATCCATAAATCTAGCTTCATATAAACCCAAAACTTGCGGGTCTTCCTGTCACTAAACATGCTAGTTGATTAATTCCTGCATTCTGTGGATGTTCAGGCTTTAACTGGATGGTTGGCGTCATGAAGAAGATCATTGCAGAGGCCACCCAGATGAAAAATGAATCCAAGATGCCGCCCTTAATGGAGTTCTTTGGACCAGAGGTCATGAAGGTACTAACCTCCTGCATTTCACTTTCTAATTAAAACCCTGCAGTTAACTGTCAAATATTACTTTGAAATGAACACTTTAAGTAATCTGAAAGCAAAGTTTGAATTCTGATGGATTGTGTGTTTTATCAGTGTGGGGAATTTCTGTGTCCAATGGTTACCTGCAGAAGAAGCAGACTGCTGTCTAAGTTTAGACTGGCTGCGTTTTTAACTATTTTGATTTCAGGGCATCAATGAAGCTCCGTCTCCAAGGTTTCTGGGGACTCACCTTCATCCAGACAACATGCCCCCGTCCTTCATCCAGAAGAAACCAAAGGTACATTTTCAGTCTGCTGTAAGAAGCCTTTAAATCTGTTGCATTTTCTTCTGTATTTAAACATTTTATGCAACCTAAACAAGTCAAGTAAGACCCAGATAAACCTGATTAACTGAAACATGACCAGATGATTACACATTTGATTTATATTCCAAAAAACAAAACAAAAAATCAATCCTCTGGACTTTGTTTCCAAGTTTGAAGACGTTTCTCTTCCATCCAGGAAGCTTTTTCAATTCAAAATGTCAGAAATAGCGTTTAGTTCCAGGTTTTATCCAGCAGCCCAACAAAGCCTGGTTTTAGTTTAGAAAACATGCAAATAGAAACGGATGAACGGGTCCCCCCCTTTGGAATGGGGGTGCCTGGAACTCATTTTGAATCGACAAAGCTTCCTGGATGGGAAGAGAAATGTCTTCAAACTTGGAAACAAGTTTTTCTTTTTTACTTTTTTGGAAAGACTATGACCTGTTTGACTGAGGATCTTCACCAGCAATTTGATTTATAGTAAATATTTTAAAATGAAGCAACATAAATTCAGGTTAGGTTAATAAAAACAGCTTTACTGATCATATTTGATCTCCTCTCCTAGACGGTGGTGGTCTTCAGAAACCCTAAGGACACCTTGGTCTCCTTCTACCATTTCTGCAACAACAACCCAGTCCTGCCGTCTACATCCTGGGAATCTTTCTTTTCCAAATTCATGAAAGGAGACGGTGGGTGAAAAGAAGATTTTACCATATCTCAGGGACCATAGATGTCAGGGTTTAGTTGTGGTTTGAGGACCCAAATGCAGAGGCAGAGAGGCTGAGGAGATTTCTTGCAGCTTTAATGAAATAAACACAGGTAACAGATGCAGGAATCCAAAAATCCAACATGAAAAATATAAAGCAAACCAGAACTATGGAGACATCTGGGGAAACAAGGAGAGACGAGATAGGTGGACAACAGCATGGGAGGACAGCAAAGACAAAGAACCAACAAAGAGGGAGAGCAGAGGGAGAATATAGATAGCTGACAGAGACAAAGGCAGGGCTAACGAGCTGACAAGGAGCAGGTGTGAGAGGAGACAACGAGGGAGCCAAGGGGAAA
>NW_015150770.1:887819-889119 GCF_000732505.1 Cyprinodon variegatus | reverse complement strand
CAGAACCCAGACCATGACAATAGATAAAACATAGAACGGCTCTGCTGAAAGCCTCATTTTACACTGAATGTAAACTATAGGATCAGCTGGAATTTGTTAAAATTTGAAAATTCAGCCTGAAGACTCAAGTTTGCTGTTCAACATTAGCAACTGTATACTATTTATATAATATCTGGGGTTGTAAAGAATAATGAAAGAACTAGATTAAACCAAGTAGTGCCATAATTGTAAAATTTATCCTAAAGTCATTTCAGTGGCAAAAATCTTTCAGGGGTTTAGAAATGTAACTGCATCACTGGTTCAGATGTTATTTAGTTAAATTGTATGCTTTACATTTTTTTTTGCAGATTTTGTTCACTTCTAGGTCTGTGCTATACACATATTAAAACAATTTCCCACATTTGACTGGGACAGATTATGAAAAGTTATAAAAAAACGAATAAATAAATAAAAAAACGGTGCATTCTGTAAAGCAAAGCTCTACTTAACATGTCTATGCAGCATCTAGAACCAGAACAGATAGAGAATGTTCATATATTACAAACATAATGAGATCTAAGTCTAAAGAAAAGAAAAACACAGCAATAAACTGCGTGGGACGGTTTCTATGCTGAATTAGGCAGAGCTATTAATAAGCATTTAGTTTTTTAGCTAACATTAGAGCAGCCTGACAAACATCTTGCCATCGCCATGACGAAGGCCCTTCAGGCTGAAATCAGTTAGCATGTCGAGCCTCAGGGCTGTTTTGGGCCCAATTTTGTTTTTACTTTATGTCTTTCAATGAGGAAAAATCTTTCAGAGATTTGATGATGTTTCCTATCATCTGTTTGCTGATGATATCCACTTTTACTGCTCTTTTTAAGTCCTCAGAGAACTAGAAGTTAAGCTCACTGCTGAATTGTCTTGTGCATGTTAAATAATGGCTCAGTGCAAATTCCCTGCAACTAAACTCAGGTAAAACAGAGTTGCTGGTGATTGCCCCTGACGACGCTATTCCAGGTATCCACCAGTATTTGGGCGACTTGAGTTTGTCTGCTAAACCAAGCCTTAGAAAGCTCTGCCAGAGCATTGTCCTTAGAGCACCACTCCAAACTGCTGACAAGGAACTGTTTTTACCAACTGAGGAAAATATCTAAACTTAAAACAACTGTGTCCAGAGATGATCTTGAAATTATTATCCACGCCTTTGTGTCTTCCCGTTTAATTCAATTCTGTTCAGTTTATTTCTATAGCTCCAATTCACATCATGTCATCTCAGGTCACTTTCCAGTTCACCAGATCATCCAGTCAGATTGATTCA
>NW_015150770.1:885459-886484 GCF_000732505.1 Cyprinodon variegatus | reverse complement strand
GAACCCGCTCACGGTCTCTCGTACTCGTTACAGGACCAGAACCCGCTCATGGTCCCTCGTACTCGTTACAGGACCAGAACCCGCTCATGGTCCCTCGTACTCGTTACAGGACCAGAACCTGCTCATGGTCCCTAGCACTCGTTACGGGACCAGAACCTGTTCATGGTCTCTCGTAGTCGTTACAGGACCAGAACCTGCTCATGGTCCCTCGTACTCGTTACAGGACCAGAACCTGTTCATGGTCTCTCGTACTCGTTACGGGACAAGAACCTGCTCATGGTCCCTAGCACTTGTTACAGGACCAGAACCTGTTCATGGTCTCTCGTACTCGTTACAGGACCAAAACCCACTCATGGTCCCTCGTACTCGTTACAGGACCAGAACCCGCTCATGGTCCCTCGTACTCGTTACAGGACCAGAACTCGCTCATGGTCCCTTGTACTCGTTACGGGACCAGAACCTGTTCATGGTTTCTCGTACTCGTTACGGGACCAGAACTCGCTCATGGTCCCTAGCACTTGTTACGGGACCAGAACTCGCTCATGGTCTCTCGTACTCATTATAGGACCAGAACTCGCTCATGGTCCCTTGTACTCGTTACGGGACCAGAACCGTCTCATGGTCTCTCGTACTCGTTACAGGACCAGAACTCGCTCATGGTCTCTCGTACTCGTTACAGGACTAGAACTCGCTCATGGTCCCTTGTACTCGTTACGGGACCAGAACCTGTTCATGGTCCCTCGTACTCGTTATGGGACCAGAACTCACTCATGGTCTCTCGTACTCGTTATGGGACCAGAACCCGCTCATGGTCCCTCGTACTCGTTATGGGACCAGAACCTGTTCATGGTCTCTCATACTCGTTACAGGACCAGAACCTGCTCATGGTCCCTTGTACTCATTACAGGACCAGAACTCACTCATGGTCCCTCGTACTCGTTATGGGACCAGAACCCGCTCATGGTCTCTCGTACTCGTTACAGGACCAGAACTCGCTCATGGTCTCTCGTACTCGTTACGGGACC
>NW_015150770.1:880740-882141 GCF_000732505.1 Cyprinodon variegatus | reverse complement strand
ATCGCTCCTTACAGGCGGTGGCGCTCTGGAACGATCACCCTCCCTACTTGCGCTTCCTTGACTTTGTTGATGTTTTAAAGAGCGCACTGGTCTCTCAGGTTTATTTTAAATGTTTTAAAGGCCACTAATAAGCTGAATAATTTACATTGCAGCTTCTGATTCTTATAGCTCTAACTTCCACATATGAGGTCTGTTGTGTTTATGTCTTAAGAGAGTCAGTAAACAGCAGGCATTGGTCCTGGTTCAGTTTAAAAACATAATCAGCTGTTTAAATATGGAGAGGTCTGCTGGGCTGTTTTAATCCAGCTGCAACCTTTAGAACGAGCCCTGCTATCAGAGGTGATTATCAGAGAACATGTTTAGTGTTTTATGATGCTTCTATCACACATCATTGGATTGTTATTAATATTTGTGCCTGTAGTTGCCTGGGGATCGTACTTTGATCACGCCTCAGCCTGGAACAAGAAGATGGACGACCCCAACGTCATGGTGGTCACCTATGAAGAGCTGAAACAGGTCGACCTTTTGGTTACTGGACTGATTCTCTGAATTTATCCACTTAAATGAAAATCTGCTCATAGATGATGTCTTCTGCCTTGTAGGATCTCAGCAAAGGCATCCGCCAGATCTCCAGCTTCCTGGGCTTTAGCCTGACGGACGCTCAGGTGCAGCAGATTGCAGAAGCGAGCACCTTCAAGGCCATGAAGGAGAGTTCAGCCAACTCCCACGGAAACATGGGGAATGTCTTCTTCAGGAAAGGTGTCCAAGCTTCAAATCATTTTAAGAACAGTTAGGGGGAGTAGAAATTCATTATTTTCCTCTAGACCAGGGGTTGGCAACCCAAACTGCTCAAACAGTCATATTGGACCAAAAAACAAATCAGTTTGGAGACGCCAAAATATAAAAGTCTTCTATAAGCCTCGTATTGCGACACAGGCTGTAAGCCCACTATAAGAAAGGACTAAGTGGGCTTCAATATATAATTAGCATTCATGATTAAATGTTTATCCTGGAGCAAATGTAACATCATGTGACTCTGCTGTACGATATCTGGTGCTTTAAGTTTAAATTCCATTACAATATTAATGTTTTAGGTTTGGTTGCATTGATGAAACTATAGCAACACATTAAAGAAATCAGATTTTTTTCAATGTTATTTTTATTTTGAGAATTTGGGGGGAAAAAATGGAAGAAAGTTCCCATCCCTGCATCAGAGCACTACCAGTTCCTTCTGTGGACGTTTTTCATGCTTGCAACTTAACTAGCAGCAGACGTTCTGCAATCGCACTTTTTCTCTCACTGCCAACTTGGTAGTCGGCTGCATATTTAGCTAGCCTGGTGAGACCATCCTGATCTCGCGAGCTTTCAAGGTTTCACTCGCAGATCAGTCTGGAGACTCTC
>NW_015150770.1:875940-877119 GCF_000732505.1 Cyprinodon variegatus | reverse complement strand
AAAACTAAAGGCTACTTTACACTTATTTGACTGACTCATAGATAATTGCTGTATTAGTCTGAGACATGTTGATGTTGTTGTGGCTAAAAGATGCAATTTAATCCAAGATCTTAGAATTAAATGTTCAATTCATTCCTGAATAGCAAAGCTGGATTAGTCATGTTGAATAACAAGAGTTTGATAAACACTTGAATTAATCGAATCCGTCTGCAACAGTTTCTTTCATCACTAGATAACTTTGTCATGAAATTTTTGATGTCGTTAAGCTAGCTTTGTCATTTTCCTGTAGCTTAGCTCGTACATAATGTGTAAAACGATCTTTAGTTCGGCCTGTACCCAGAAAATGATGTGGATGGGAAAATAAAACTCAATGTTATACAGCTGGTAAAAAGACTGATAGTTATTCAAACAGTTACATCGCGAATCATTAGTAAAATGTTTGCAAATGTTCAGAAAAGCAGCATAAACAAGTCACTCAACTCACAGTAGAGTTTATTCAGTGATCTAATTTACCGTATACAAATATTACAACAGTTTCCACTTTCATACAGGAAATCAGCATCTTTTAGAATCTTTTCCAAGGACTATTTTAATTGATACAGTCAAACATGTCTCTTCTGTTACTTGGGATTTGAAGAAAAAAAAAATTAACTATTCGAAACCATTTATCTGCTACCAAAAGAACAACAACAGCTCATTGACGAACAGATAGCACAGCCAATTTACGCTTAAAACTGAATAAATAAAAGGAAATGAAAGATAAAACCTTTCTTTAGAAATAAAACTTGCTTTTAGGGAAATATCTTTTATAAATGGCCTTCCAGCCTCTGTTAGATTACTTTTCTTGTTGGGATCCGGAGGCTTGCCCACCAGAGGGCGCCGAGGATCCCTTCCTGAGGGCTTGTGCTGACCTGCAACACCTGTCTTCCATCTGCTCATCAAGAGGACTCCTATTTAAGGAGGAGGAGACTGATACTCCGGCGCCAGAGTGTTAGCCAGTAATGGTACAGCTAGACCTGAGCCAACCTGCCTGATCATATCTCTGTATTTTTCTTGTGAACCTGTCTGACCCGGTTTTTCTCCCTGTCTCTCAGAACCTGACTTGCCTGGAAACCTGTAACACTGAAGAGAGAGACCTCAACTTGGAATCTGCCTGCCTGCACTAAGTCTGAGTCTCAG
>NW_015150770.1:873077-874750 GCF_000732505.1 Cyprinodon variegatus | reverse complement strand
GCCCTCTGCCTGCCGACTAGCCTCTGGACTTACAAGGTTCCCTTCCCCCCTGCAGATCCGAACCTCAGCCCTCTGCCTGCCGACTAGCCTCTGGACTTACAAGGTTCCCTTCCCCCCTGCAGATCCGAATCCTTTCTCTCAGCCTGAAACCTGCCTGCCTGCACTCAGCCTCCGTCTCAGCCTAGCCGTCAGTCCTCAGCCCACTGCCTGCCATTAAGCCTCTGGACTCACAGGTTTTCCCCCAAGATCCAGCCGTGACCAGTCTGACCCCCCAGTACCTGTTCACATTTTATTTACACTAATTTCAATAAACCTTTTGAACTTTCTCCATACCTCCGTGTGCTTCTGCATATGGGTTAGACATCTTTATCCCATCATGACATTTCTGTTGTCTTATATTACTGCACCTGTCCCTTCATGGAGCATTAAGGTTCATAACAATCATAAATCTCTTCCTCACCTCTATAGTTTATATTCTCGTGTGAAATATTTGCTAAAAATAATAAATAGACTTATGCACCTGGTAGAAGATATAACAGTCTGGATGAAAAAATAAAAGAAGAGCACAAAACTTTTTTGTACAATATGTTTTTCTTAGTCCTCTCACTGCAAACACAGCAAGGATCACAGGGTATCACAGAAAAAGAACATCAATCATTCAGTTTATAAATGTTTGTACAGAAGCAGACATAAAATAACATGACAACGATTGGTTGCAAAGAGTCCAAAGTCATCTTTGTTGGTGCTGGAAACAATCCCCTGAGACTTCCACATGGAGGAACACACACACCCTGCCTTGTGTTGACTTCATCACATGGATCCTCACTGCAGGCTCGGACTGGGAACGATTTTCAGCCACAAAAGTAGCTTCACAACCGACATTTTTTCATCTACAGCGACCCATTTATGGACTGAATGAATCCATGAAAGCTCAGCGGTGTGACAGCATTCATTGCCAGCCTAGGTGGCATGAGGGCAATGAAATGGAATAATGTAAATAGATAAAAAAACATCATGCATCATATTTTTGCAAAATATTCAAACATAAATTCACCAAATATAAGAGAAACATCGTAGTTCGGTTTAAAGAAGCATTTTAGTTTTATTATAATTTAGTTTGTTGTAAAGGATTTTAAAGTTTGAAGAAATAGAAAATGACACTGTAAGGTTTATTCAATGATGATTATAAAATGAATGTGTGTTCATATGAAACATTGTAGAAATGAGATGCTTTACTCCGTCTCATGATTCAGTCAAGAGACCACACTGTCTTGTGATTCAGTCGTGGAGCGTCCTGTCTTATGACCTGATCCACTGTCCTGTCAGAGCAATACTCTGTTTGTAACCATGCATCATGTTCTGTTAATAAAACGCTCTGCAGAGGAGGTCTGGTGGGAGACGGAGTGTTTGAGTCTGGGGTTCAACTGTCTCTCCTTCTGCAGAAGCTGTATGAAAATCCCTTACTGTGTATTTCAGTTCTTCTTTTACAAACCTACATTTTTGAACCCAACAGACACCATATGCCAACCTTCACAATGATGAGCATGACAAGGAAGGGCTTTTTATATACTGCATGCATCATTTAGGTAGTTAAAGGAATAGTACACCCAAAACATGATTAGCCTTCATTTTCTACTCACCCCCATGCTGAACAACACTCTGGAGTACTTTTT
>NW_015150770.1:870441-872248 GCF_000732505.1 Cyprinodon variegatus | reverse complement strand
AAAAAGTACTCCAGAGTGTTGTTCAGCATGGGGGTGAGTAGAAAATGAAGGCTAATCATGTTTTGGGTGTACTATTCCTTTAACATTGGATTACTGCTTGAGCTGCTTGAGTTATTTACTGTCACAGGTAGGAGCTTCGGCCAGAGAGAGTTGGGGCCGGCATGATTTAAGGAGGGCCGGCTCTCGCACACTGAAATTAGGACTGGCCCACCGGGCAAATGCCCACTATCACAGATTACCAGTCCGAGCCTGCATCACTGATATGTTGTGTGTGAATCTTAAATGCTCCGAAGAATGAGAGTTTTTATACGTAGAGCAGATTGAGAACAGAGAAAGAAAAAAATACTGACATTCAGTTTGCTGCTTTGACTGGAAACAAATAGAAAAGCAACAATTAATCAATCTAAAAACATGTTTCTGAAAAAACTGGCAGACATGCACAGACTAATTTATCTGGTTAATAGTGACAGCATTTCTCTAACAGAATGAGGCAATTTAGATTAAACTCAACAAAAAAACAAAGAGGAACCTGGATTTGACCGCCAGAAGCCAAACCCAGGATACAGAGGTTCAGTGAATGTGGTGTTGAAGGTGTGGAGGTGGATCAGAGAGTCAGAGGAGACTCTGTAGAAGGACAGAATGCCAGCAGGACAGTCCACATAGACTGCTACTCTGTTAGAGACAGACGAGGAGGAGGACGAGGAGGAGGAGGAGGTGGAGGAGGTGATGAATATTGGTTTGTTATTGTGCCAAATATAGTAACCAAGATCAGAGCAGCTCAGCCTCCAGGACTGATCATTCCATCCAAACCAACAGACTTCATTTTCTTCTCCTTTCCTTCTGATTCTTCTATAACTCACTGATACATAAACCGTTTTCTGCCAGTCTACCTCCCAGTAACAGCGGCCAGTCAGTTCAGATGAACACAGCAGCTGAGGAACATCAAACCTGTCTTCATGGTCAGGATATGGCTGAGCCTCCTCCACGTAGGTCACCTTCCTGTTGCTGTTGGACACTTTGAGTTTTCTGCTCACTGTGTTTGCGTCGATGATAAGTTGACAGGAATCTGATGAAGTGAATAAACAATCCAGCTGCAGTTATTGGTCATTTATTGACACTTTGATGCTGATTTTTCAGTAACTGATGAGAAAATGTAAAAGATGCTTTAAAAGGAGCTTTAAAATACTTACACTTCCTCAAACCTGGTGTCAACCATTGGACTCCAGCAGGCTCCACCCTGAAAGGAGGAGGAGGTCAGACCGTCAGTCTCTGCAGGCATGCACATAATGACATTACACGTGTCGCAGACAAATATTGTCCAACACTGAGAAAGGAAAAGTCCAACATTCAGACACATCCACTTTAAAAATCTAAAGAAGGGAGGAAGAGTTGTCAGCAGAGAAACACCAGGAGTCTCATTTATCAATCTGCACAGCCACACAATGGGGCCTGAAACTTGCACACACTTTTCAGCCAAAGGTTATCTTTCAAAAACAATTTGGCATAAAAATATAAATTCCCTCATATCATATCTGACAAAGGCATACGCTCATTTTGGAAGAAAGCCGAAAACAGCCTTACAAGACATCCAATTTCTTTTATATACAAACCCGATTAAAGCTCAACATCATTATAAGCGTCCAATATTACAATTTAATTCCTGCTAGCTCTGATGAAACAGAATTATATACCAGGCCTGTCAAATAAATAAAAAAAGGCCTCTGAAAAGCTCAAATCCTTTGTAATCCCTCATCATTATGAATGTGTTTTGATGCAGGGCGTTCACACTGACTGTTGCCTTCTCCTG
>NW_015150770.1:864857-868614 GCF_000732505.1 Cyprinodon variegatus | reverse complement strand
ATGACCTTCTATCAGACCTTCTCTGCATCTCTACAGGTTCCTCCATACCTGAGATCGTCCAGACCCCACCCTGGATCCTTCAGTCCAGCCGACAGCAGCTTCAATCCTGACTCTCCTGGATGGTTGTAGCTCAGGTCCAACTCTTTCAGATGGGAGGGGTTGGATCTCAGAGCTGAGGCCAGAGAAGCACAGCCTTCCTCTGAGATCAGACAGCCTGACAACCTGCAGACACACAATTCAACACAAACATGTTCGTTCTCTATATTTTTATTTTTGCATTTTCTCACTTTAACTTGACATTGTGGATCTTAGCAGCAAATGCATTAAGGCTCCAAATGCTTATATAGTATAATAAGATCTTCTCCAAACTATATCAGAATCTTCATGGCTTATTTTCTGAGTTACTGTTCTCCAGTATATCATTCCTTAAATATATCATTCATTCTTGCTGTTTTCTCTTATTGGTAAGGCTTGCTATACCTGCCTGCCTACCTACCTACCTACCTACCTACCTACCTACCTACCTACCTACCTACCTACCAACCTACCAACCAACCAACCAACCAACCAACCAACCAACCAACCATCCATCCATCCATCCATCCATCCATCCATCCATCCATCCATCCATCCATCAATCTCCTTCTGGGTCTCCTCTTGGTGGGACGTGCCCAGGACACCTCACCATGGAGGCATTCAGGAGGAATCCTAATCAGATGCCCAAGCCACCTCAACTGGCTCCTCTCCATGTGGAGGAGCAGCAGCTCTACTCT
The DNA here is from genome assembly GCF_000732505.1 of Cyprinodon variegatus. Taxonomy (NCBI): domain Eukaryota; kingdom Metazoa; phylum Chordata; class Actinopteri; order Cyprinodontiformes; family Cyprinodontidae; genus Cyprinodon; species Cyprinodon variegatus. Next base: position 867,841 of record NW_015150770.1, on the reverse strand, counting down.
GATTCCTCCCCGGATGACTGAGCTCCTCACCCTATCTCTAAGGAAGAGCCCAGACACACTATGGAGAAAACTAATTTGAGCCGCTTGTATCTGGGACCTTGTACTTTTGGTCATGACCCAAAGCTCATGACCATAGATGAGGGCAGGAACTTAGATCTAACGGTAAATTGAGAGCTTTGCCTTTTGGTTCAGCTCTGTCTTTACCGCTATGGACGGTACAGCGCCCGCTTCACAGCAGAAGCTGCATCAATCTTCTTGTCAATCTCCCGCTCCATTTTCCCCTCATTCAACAAGACCCCAAGATAATTAAGCTCTTCCACTATGAGCAGCACATCCTCCCCAACTCAGAGTAGACACTCTACCCTTGACTGGCTCAAGACCATGGTCTCGTGTTCGGAGGCAGTGATCCTCATCCTGGTCGCTTTACACTCGGCTGCAAACTGCTCCAGCAAGAGCTGTAGATAACACCCTGATGAAGCCAATAGAACCACATCATCCACGAATAGGCCCAATCCTAGGTTCAGCCACTGACATTGATTCTTGTCCTCGGACAAGCGTGTGCGTCCCAGATGCATCGGTTCAGGATCTGGTGTTTGGGGCGGACTAGGAAACCAACAAAGGTGTAAAGGGAGCAGGATGAGGAGCTGGTTGAGGACTCAGTGACGTTCTATGCAACGCTCCATGAGACGTAGATCTATCCATGTGGCAAGGTCATCCTGCTGCTTCAGGGTCCGAGGGTAGTCCAAGCTGCCTTTTGCTCTCTAGACATCGGGTTTCTGATTGTTACCGCAGACCGTTCTATCTGCCTAGAGAGTTCATTGTGGTTAGCATCACTGCTATATATGTTCCCCCCAGCACTAATACAAAAAATGCCATGAGTACTCTATACCAGGCTATTTCTGAGCTCCAATATGTACACAGGGACGGCGTTTTCTTCATCGCTGGGGATTTCAACCAGGCTAATTTGAAGACTGTTCTACCTCATTTTTACCAACATGTAGACTTTGCAACTAGGGGACAGAACACTCTAGACCTGGTTTATACCAAGAGCAACCCCCGCCCCATCCCAGCTTGTCAGATCACCTTTCTGTCTTCTTATTCCTGCATACAAGCCGCAGCTTATCAGAGCTAAACCAACAGTGAAGGTCAGGGTGTGGACTGAGGGGGCCATGGAGGCACCCAGGACTGTTTAGAATGCTCTGACTAGAACATGTTCAAAGCTGCAGCAACTTATGATAACAATATGAAGATTGATGAATATGTCATTACTGTGTCAGCCTGCATCAACAAATGCATTGAGGACATCAGCAGAACAAAGAACAACATTACCTGGGCCAACATACCACCCTGAATAACTGAGGAGGTTCAAAAATCGCTAAGAGCACTGAACTTAGCCTTCCAGGATCTCTTCCACGAGGCCAGCAACACCAGGAGGATGTGGCAAGGCATACGGGCGAACAAAGACTAAAACACACCCTCTCCCCGAGTAGATGCAGCAAAAGCTGACTTCCTAAATGAACTAAACTAATTCTTTGGAAGGTTATAGGCACTAAACAGCACTCCAACAGTGAAAGCTGTTCCCCATCAGGGGGAGGAGCCACTCTACCTTACATGTGGAAGACTCTAAGAAGAGTGAACCCTAGGAAGGTACCAGGCCCCAATAACATACCTGGGCGAGTGTTCGAGGAGCCAGTTCGAAGAAATTCTTATATTTTGCAAAACTGCAATAAAAACACTTTCTTCGCATTATATAATTCTTGGGATCTGCAACTGGACCTAACTGCCTTGTAAAAACAAAAAGACCAGATGTAGTTGAAGGATGATAACATGGAATATTTGGTCTCATGAGGAGGATTTCTAATTTTCATGGCAATACTGCATTTGCAAAAATTGAGCATGTTAGAAATTGGCTGAATATTAACATAGCTTTGTGCAAATTTGTAATTGAAGAAAATTGGTAGTAAAACTTAACTTTCACTGACTATCAAAGTGTCTACAGAAGGGGCACGCTTTGAGATTTCCTTAAACTAATCCTAAAACACCAAAGATAAACTTATGTTTAGATAATTTTAACCTCTGTGATAGAGTCAAGAAAAGAAGCTGAGACAAAGAATTAAGCTGTGGTTTGAATTCAAAGAAAATAATGGTCAGACAAGTAAGGTTAACGAATCCATTATTGAATCAATTGCATCATATTGAATATCAGCCAATCACTGACATCTGGTTTCAGCAGGATGGAGAATATTTACCTGAGAGTTTCTAGTTTGCAGTTTGGACTCCTCAAGCCAGCAGAGAGAAGCTTCGCTCCTGAATCCTGCAGGTAGTTGATACTCAGGTCCAGTTCTCTGAGACTAGAGGACTGGGAGCTGAGAACTGAGGACAGAGCTGCACAGCTTTCCTCTGAGAGGTTGCAACCACTCAATCTGGGGAGATGTGGAGAAAAATATGTTAATAAACGATTGATCAAAATTCATTCCAGTCTCTAATATTCCCATAGAGAGATTGATGGATTTGCCTTATTTTGCACATCTACATGAATGAACTGAATCAACATGAATCCATATTTACCCCATAGTTAGCAACAACAAATACAGTAACAATCAGTGTCCTTACAGAGCTTTGTTGGAGGCTTTAACCACTGGAAGCAGCCTCAGAAGAACTTCCTCTGACGCAGAGTACTTCTTCAGGTCAAACACATCCAGATCTTCTCCTGATGACACTAAGATGAAAATCAGAGCTGACCACTGAGCAGGAGACAGTTGATGTGTAGAGAGACTTCCTGACCCCAGAGACCGTTGGATCTCCTGGACCAGAGAACGATCCTTCAGTTCATTCAGACAGTGGAACAGATTGATGCTTTTCTCTGCAGAAACATTCTCACTGATCTTCTTCTTGATGTACTGAACTGTTTTCTGATTGGTCTGGGAGCTACTTCCTGTCTGTGTCAGCAGACCTTTCAGGAGACTCTGATTGGTCTGCAGTGA
>NW_015150770.1:859774-861542 GCF_000732505.1 Cyprinodon variegatus | reverse complement strand
GCACCCCACAGAACTGGAGATCTTTGGGCAACGGCTTTGCCCTTCAACCACACAGTGGTCAACTCTGTTGCCTCCTGGCAACCCCAACCTGCTAAGTAAAGAATAAAATGGCCCGAAAATGAACAGCAACAATGAGTGGCAGCAGCTGGATGAGGACCTGTGTAAGATTCTTGAAACTGCTCTTGAAGGGGCAGCAAAACAGAAGATGGCAACGATGACGGCAATCATCTACAATGTGGCCAAGGAGCGGTTTTGTGTCAAGGAGAGGAAGACCAGCACTCCAAATGCCCGGCAACCAAAGGGGGAGCTCCAGGCCCCCGATTAACATACCTGGGCGGGTGTTCAAGAAGTGTGCAGGTCAGCTGGCTGGTGTCCTCACAGACATTTTAAACACCTTGCTGGACCAGCATAGTACCAGCATGCTTCCAGTCTGCCTCCATTATTCCAGTCCCAAAGAAGCCTCAGGTCACCTCCCTCAATGACTACCAGCCTATAGCCCTGACTCCTATCATGATGAGGTGTTTCCAGAGGTTTGTTAAAGAACATATGGTCTCCAGTCTCCCTCCATCATTCAACCCGTTCCAGTTCGCCTACCTACAAAACCGCTCCACTGAGGACACCATCTCCTCTGCACTTCACCTGAGCCTGGCACACCTGCAAAATGTGAACACCCAGGTATGGATGCTGTTCCTGGACTTCAGTTCAGCTTTCAACACCATCATCCCACAGCATCTGATGGGCAAACTGGAATAGCTGGGCTTCAATACACCCCTCTGCAATTGGCTGCTAGACTCTTACTGCGTTCCCTGTCTCATCTTAACCGGTCCGGCAGAAGACCGCCATGTTGAGCCTGGTTCTACCAGAGGTTTCTTCCCAGCGAGGAGTTTTTCCTCTCCACTGTCGCTTCATGCTTGCTCATCATGGACAGGTTCTCTCAACCTGTGTTATCCAAACTGGACTTCCATCTTCCAGGAAGTGAAGCTCTAGTATCAGCTCACGCAGTCCACTGGATCTCCCCATACAGCTCAGCAGACCGTCTCTCCAACCAGCAGTCTACAGACTGACCAACTCCATCTATCTCCACTTCACCACCAGTTTCAGGCCTGGGGGGAACAGCCCTTTTCTTTACTCCTGTTCATGCATATCTATCAAAATGAAGCAATATGCTTCCTGCCGAGGTCTGAGCCCCAAAGACAAAGTAATTATATCAATAAATTTTTCCTAATTGTCTTTTCTCTTCATGTGAGTTTTTCAGATTGAACTCTCTGTTGCTCCCTTGTGCCAGTCTCCTTTCCGCTAGCTCCCTTCTAGTTAGTTCTATCCACACCTGCTCCCCATCAGCTGATTAGCAAACTGTTTGTTGGGTCTCCCATACACTCCTATGCTGTTCTTCATTGTGAGTGTGTTTCTCCCAGGCATTTCTTGTTTGTTTTTTTGTTTCCTGTTTCCTGTTTCTGGATTTATGCTTCTCTTAACAATTAAATCTGCAAGAATCATCTCTGCATCAGGGGACCTTTCAACAAACCTAACAACTTCCTTATAATTAATTTTCTTAGTTTTATAAATAAATGGTAACAGTGTCAAATTTAACTTTGCAGCATCTTGAAATTTTATTCTTGTATGTGGTGAACAACTAGCCTGACGTAGTCCGACTCAATTCTAGTCAGAATGAGTCTGATGCTGCTCCATAGAGCTGTGATTATGGGGCGTGTTTTGAACGAACCAGGAAAAAAAAATGCCTCTGCACTCAATTGGATAGACCTACAAC
>NW_015150770.1:842931-855126 GCF_000732505.1 Cyprinodon variegatus | reverse complement strand
CCTGTGTCATCACTGTTCTGATTGGTTGATCTCTTCCAGGTCTGACTTTAAAAATGTCTTCTGGTCTGATTATTGTTTCTGGTCTGTTTGGTTTCCTGGATGCTGCTTCAATCTGTCTGACCTCATGTTCATCATTGACCTCTCCAGTTCCTCCCTCTGTGATGTAGAGCTCTGTGTAGATCTGGTTCAGAGGGGTTGGACTTCCTGCTTTAGCGATTCCCTCAAACACAGACTGGAACTTCTGCTTCAGAACAGATTTAAGTTCTTCTTGACAGAAGAATTCTAAAAGAAAATGTCAAATAACAGGAAGAAAATGAAGCCATCTTATTATTTTGCAATAATATGTTTCCATATCTTCAGACTTTAGGAAATGTGATTTATCCATCAGGTTAAATCTCTATTGAGACCCTCTTACTGCTCTGCAGATGGTCAGCCAGCTCCTCCTGATTCATCATCCTCAGGAAGTTCACTGTGATCTTCATCAGTGCCTCTCTGCTGCTTCTATTTTGCTCGCCATTCATGCCCTTCAAGTCCTCATTATCTCTTTGACTCTTTGCGGTTTCTTGCTGATCTGTACAAAGAATCTTCTGGATCTTCTTCAGCTCATTCTTTACAAAAGTGCAAATTAAATCCTCCAGCAGCTGGAACAGGACATTGAGAAAGTGTAAAATACACAGACTAAAATCATTGAGCCATGTTGGAAAGACTGACTGTCCAATGTTCCATAAAGTGCAGGACGAAGATGACTGTAAACAGAACCAAAGTAAAAGTTGTGGTGGATTTACAGACCATGAATACTGAGTCCAGGTGAGTTTGATGCTGCTGGTCAGACACACCGCTGGTAAACTCTGAGCTCTGCTGGTCCATTCTGTAGAGGAACCGGGTAAAAATAAGGTCACCTTTTCGCAGTGCACACACAGACAAAAAAATTCCATAAATTTATATCTAAATTAGTTTACTGCTTGTTGTGCTCAAGGTTTACTGATCCTGCTGGTCCAAGTAAGAAACAGCAGGATTTAGTCTAAGAAATAATGATATAAATATCTTACATTTTCCACTCTCAACCGTATGAAGCACGTAGAGAAGAAAAAAAATGTCTGAAAAAATATTCCCAATGTGAAAACGTTTTATTATTTTTCAACACAACAACGTCGCTGCTTGTTCATTCAATAGTAAATGACAGGTTTGCAGCTTGCATCATGTTTTCCTGCTTAATCCATCAGGGTCGTGTTGGAGCTGGTTTAATGATCTCAGCTTGTCTTTTTGCCTGTTGCCTAACCTGGAACTGTTTCCGGACCTCGTCTTGAATTTCCCTGTGCTGCTTCATTGGCTATGACCCTGCCAACTTCGGCTTCTGTTTTGTCCTTCTGTTCCTCCTGTCATCATGGTTCTCACTCTCTGCCTGACCATGGATCATCGTAACCCAGCTGGAGTTATTCTCTGGGACCTCTTGACCAGTGACAGCAACATCCGCTCTTCTGTTAACTGGCTCGGACCTAACCTTGTGGTTCTTCCCAGACTGAGAGCTAAGAGAAGGTTAGTGACATTTTGTTTGTGATTCATGCACATCGTAAACCTAACCTGGTCATTAATTTTCTGTCTCCGTCTCCACAGATTCCTGCCCTAGTGGCTGACACTACCTGCAGCAGTTTTGTTTCAATAAACTGTGTTATGCTTTCACACTGGTTGTGTGGTTTGAATTCTGGGTCCATCTGTTCTGATCATTACAGCTGGTGGCCTTTTTAAGTCTGATGACACCAGCTCCAGGCCAAAAAGCCAACCACAGTCACATTAGGGAGTGGCTGTATGTATAGCATCACGTGATGTATTCAATAAGTAAATTCTGGGCAGCCAGTGACGTCCAGGAAAGGCCGGATGCCAACCGAGGAAGATCGGTGATGCTGGAGAGACAGCTGACCTCCAGGAAAGCCTGGCATGGGTGCATGAGGCTAGCAAGCTTATGTACAGCACTCGCAAGAGGGCACCAAATCAAGCTACGAATGACCACAATGAGCAAAACCCCATAGTCTCCCGAGAGGGGGTGAGGATGAGAGACTCGCAAGGACGGAAACATCGGTACAGACCAGGACTGACACACGGTTAATGAGAAGGCGCACCCACACCACACTGACAGGGATGGCACCAGAAGTGCGATGCCAATGTGGCAGGATATGCAAGAACACCAGAGGGCTAAAGATCCATCAAGCCAAGACCAAGTGTGGAGAGGAGGCAATTTTGTTGCAGCGCAGGGAGGCAATACCATGTCAGATGCAGGAGAACCCCAGTCAGGAGGCACCCCACAGAACTGGAGATCTCTGGGCAACGGCTTTGCCCTTCAACCACACAGTGGTCAACTCTGTTGCCTCCTGGCAACCCCAACCTTCTAAGTAAAGAATAAAATGGCCCGAAAATGAACAGCAACAATGAGTGGCAGCAGCTGGATGAGGACCTGTGTAAGATTCTTGAAACTGCTCTTGTAGGGACAGCAGAACAGAAGATGGCAACGATGATGGCAATCATCTACAATGTGGCCAAGGAGCGGTTTGGTGTCAAGGAGAGGAAGACCAGCACTCCAAATGCCCAGCAACCAAATCGGAGGGAGAAGGAGATCCAGAGCTTGCAGAAAGAGATAAAGGCACTATCCAGGCAGTTCAAGAATTCCACTGAAGGGGAAAAAGAGGGAATTGGAGACCTAAAATCAGGACTTCGTGAGCAGCTTCGCAGGCTGAGAAGGGCGGAGCAGACACGGAAGCAGAGAAAGAAGAAGAGGGGAAAGAGGGTGCAATTCATCAAAGACCCCTATAGGCTTACTAAAACCTTATTAGGATCATCAGCCCCTGGATCAAGCGGGTTGCCTTACAAAGTGTACAAGGAGTGTCCACTTCTACTACGTAGACTTTGGGAGCTCCTCCGGACAACCTGGGCAAAGGCCAACATACCAACTACCTGGAGAGTGTCAGAGGGCTGCTTCATGCCAAAGGAGAAGGACTCTTCTGCGATCAGCCAGTTCCACACCATCTCTCTGCTGAGTGTACAAGCTTAGATCTTTTTCTCAGTCTTGGCGAGAAGAATAACTAACTACATGACAGTAAATGGATACGTCAACACCTCGATTCAGAAGGGGGGATTCCAGGGTTCTCTGGATGCCTGGAACACATCACCATCATCAGCCATCTGATCCAGGAGGCCAGGGGGAGCAAGGGCAACCTAACAGTTGTCTGGCTGTACCTTGCAAATTCATATGGGTCCATGCCCCATTCCCTCATCAACAAGACTATGGAGCAGTACCACATCCCCGACAAGATCAGGCAGATAATTAACAGCTACCTGGGGTCATTTAAGCTGCAGTTCTAGACTGCCAAGTTCACCACTGCATGGCAGCAACTGGAGGCATTGTAAAAAGATGCACAGTACCCCCCATTCTGATCATCATGGGGATGAACCTCCTGATTACAGCAGCAGCAGAGGCCAAGGGACCAGTTACGGCAGCAGGGAGCAGACAACCCACTGAGAGGATTCATGGATGACCTCACCATAACAACCACAACGCATGTGCAGGCAAGGTGGATCCTGAAGACTCTCAGTGATTTAGCATCATGGGTGAGAATGGCTTTTAAGCCGAGGAAGTCACGGAGCATGGTGATAAGGGGAAACTAACAGAGGCTTTCAAACTGCATGTCCAAGGCGAGCAAATCCCTACAATCAGGGAGAACCCCATTAAATGCCTGGGGAAGTGGTACGACAACACCCTCAGTGACAGAAACAACATCTCTGACACTGCAAATCAGGCAGACAAGTGGCTAAAGAGGCTTGAAGTCAGGCCTACCTGGCCTACCTGGCAAGTTCAAGACCTGGATATACCAGCATGGTCTCCTACCAAGGCTTATGTGGCATCTGACAGTTTATCAAATCCCAGTGGAAGGGGTGGAGAGGAGAGTGAACAAGCATCTGAGGCGGTGGCTTGGTATCCCTCCCAGCTTCACTGCAGTTGGGCTCTACATTAGATTAGGAAAGATCCAACTTCCATTTTCCTCTGTGGTGGAGGAGTTCAAGGAGGCCAAGTGCATGGTGGCAATGATGCTCAGAGACTCAAAGGACAAGCAAGTAAGCAATGCAGGAGTCACAACATGAACAGGCCATAAGTGGGCAGCAGACACTGCAGTCAGAAAAGCTGAGAGCTCCCTGGAGTTGAGAGACATCATTGGTAGTGTCTGCAAGGGTTGGCAAGGACTGAAAACATCTCACTTCACACAATGTAGGAAGGCAAGTGTCCAGCAGAGGCAGGAGATGGTACAAGCCGAAGTTCGTCACCAGGAGGAGGATACACTGATAGCTAAGGCTGTGGAGCTGGCAACCCAGAAAACATGGACCAGATGGGACCTCCCAAAGAGGAGGGTCACATGGACTATGGAGTGGCTGTATATAGCTACATGTGATGTATTCAAAAAGTAAATAAGTAAGTTAATATTCATATCACTTAGTATCAGTGGATGAAATGAATAATGCTCAGTGCAAAACCAAGGGAAATACGGGGATGTGGAAATATTAAAGGAAGGAAAATCCAAAAGGACATGTACTGATTGTACAGACAGACAGACTACAACACACCCTGTCCCCGGTCGGTGTAGCTGATGCTGACTTCCTAAATGGACTAAACAACTTCTTCTGAAGGTTTGAGGCACTAAACAGCCCTCAAGCAGTGAAAGCTGTTCCCCATCAGGGAGTGGAGGCACTCTGCCTTGAAGGAGCTCCAGGCCCCGATAACATACCTGGGCGAGTGTTCAAGAAGTGTCCAGGTCAGCTGGGTGGTGTCCTCACAGACATTTTAAACACCTTGCTGCACCAGTATAGTACCAGCATGCTTTGAGTCTGTCACCAGCATTCCGGTCCCAAAGAAGTCTTAGGTCACCTCACTCGATGACTACCGGCCTATAGCACTGACTCCTATCACGATGAAGTGCTTCAAAGGGCTCGTTAAAGAACATATGGTCTCCAGTCTCCCCCCATCATTCAACCCATTCCAGTTCGCCTACCGACAAAACCACTCCACTGAGGACGCCATCTCCTCCGCTCTTCACCTGAGCCTGGCACACCTGGAGGAGAAGGACACCCAGGTATGGATGCTGTTCCTGGACAGTTCAGCTTTCAACACCATCATCCCACAGCATCTGATGGGCAAACTGGAATAGCTGGGCTTCATTACACCCCTCTGCTATTGGCTGCTAGACTTCCTCGCAGACAGACCTCAGTCAGTTCTGGTTGGACAGAACGCCTCTGATGTCATCACCCTAAGCACAGGCTCCCCACACTCGACTACTCATCAACAGCTCAACTGTAGAGGTGGTCAGCAGCACCAAATTCCTGGGGATGCACATCACAGACACCCTCACCTGGACTGGAAACACCACTTCACTGGTCAAAAGGGCACAGAAGAGCTTGTACTTTCTGCAGAGGATGAGGAGAGCGGGGATGGACATGAACGTGAACATGAACTCAGGTTAAGGCTCTGAAATCTAGGAATACCAGTCCCAGCTCTCTATTTTTTCACATCTACACTTTCACTTATGTAGTTGTTTGGAACTCTAAACACTTACCTTTTGGCATAGAAATATGGGAAAAAGCTTAATTCACGTTAAAAATATGTTGGATTAAAAACATTTGTTACAGTAGTTAGTTACAGCTCACCTTTCTCTGGATGGAGATTCAGAAGTTTGAAAATCTATTTTTTTATCCTTTGACGTGTTGCTCTTAAATGACACAAAGCTGGATCCTGGTTCTGGAAGATGTTTATGTTTCTTTTGCTCATGGATCCTGGTGGAAAGAAAACTTCCATTGAAACACTTTATAGTCCTCTCTCCATAAATTCATTGAAACAGCTTATTTACCCCTAAAAACCAAAGTACTTTACATTGCTGACTAACATGTTGATCTCTCCTCATAGAACAACGCATCACCTTGACTTTCACTGTCAATAGTCTACTTTAAAAGAACACAACTAATATGAAACTCTACTTAAAATAATTTAGGGAGTAAAGTTTTTTACAATGGACACGGAAAAATAAATGGAGATGACTATGGGGAGAGAGAAAGAGATAGAGATAGAGTGTCTTCTAAATATACACGCATTCAATTATTAGGGGAAAAAAATCAGAGCTGTTAAAAATGATGTAACATTTTTCAGAGCGAATCCAGCAAAATCAAATTCTAATTTTTACTGCGGTTGTGGGGAACTACAAACACTCACTTCTTGAAATATGGGCAAAAGCTTAGTTCATGTTAAAGATATGTTAGAATAAAAACGTTTGATGCTGACTCAGTTTCCATTGTTACAGCCGTTAGCTACAGCTCACCTTTCTTGGGATGCAGATTCAGTAGATTGAAAACATATTTCTTTATCCTTTGACATGTTGCTCTTAAATGACACAAGGCTGGATCCTGGTTCTGGAAGATGTTTATTTTTCTTTTTCTCGTGGATCCTGGTGGAAAGAAAACTACCATTGAAACACTTTATAGTCCTCTCTCCATAAATTCATTGAAACAGCTTATTTACCGCTAAAAACCAAAGTACTTTACATTGCTGACTAACATGTTGATCTCTCCTCATAGAATTGGATATGAGATTTGACTGGCTGGTCCAACACTTGCTTTCCAGTTTGGCTTAGCATGGAGATAGAAAATTGGCATTTTGTATGTCCATATCAAGATAGAAAACACATTGTATATTTTTTATTACTAATAAAAATAAATAAATAAGCAAATAATAAAATATCATAGCGCAGACTTATTATGAACCATAATACGACTCCCTGGTGAGGATTTAATGCACATCCCAGAGGTGACCCAGGACACACTAGAGGGACATGTTTCCCAGGTGGTCTGGGAAGACCTTAGGATTCCTCGGAAGGAGCTGGCCCAAACGTCCTGGAAGGGGGAACTCTGAGCCTCCCTACTAAGGCTGCTACCTTTGCGACCTGATTCTGGACCAACGGATAGGCAAAGCATTTTAGAACGATCCGAAACGGTTCCTATTTCTCTCGAAAATATGCTAATTTAATTTAACATTTTCCACAGAATTAATTTTCCCAAAATGACACTGTTTGAAATTGGGCAGTCACCAAAAATTGAAATAATTGACTAAATCAGCCTGAGTTGACTCACAACTGACTGATGCTGACTCAGTTTCCATTGTTACAGCCGTTAGCTACAGCTCACCTTTCTTGGGATGCAGATTCAGACTGAAAACATATTTCTTTATCCTTTGACATGTTGCTCTTAAATGACACACAGCTGGATCCTGGTTCTGGAAGATGTTTATGTTTCTTTTGCTCGTGGATCCTGGTGGAAAGAAAAGTACCATTAAAATACTCTTTATAGTCTTCTCTCCATAAAGTCATAGAAATATCTTTCATTGAAACAGCTTTTTTACTGATTAAAACCAAAGTACTTTAGCTTAGCATTCCTGGCTAACATGTCGACTTCAAAATCAGAAAATCACTGCCTCGGGAGTTCTAGTGTTTACTGTGCTGATAATCTGTTTGGGGGGGTAAGAAATGTATGAAACACAGTTTGAATGAAAGAAACTTTTAGGTTTTTTTTTGTTTTTTTTATTTAGGCCCACCTCAAAAATGATGATTTGTAAGAAATTATGACATTTGCAATAGTGGTTCTACTTAAAAAAATATTCTTTAATGACTTTTTGCCATCCAAATAATTATCACGACATTTTCATTCTATTACTTTGGTGCTTCACTTGATTTCATCCCATATATATAATATTAAGGGTGTGCATACGGAGGCCTTAGTCCTCCATACGGGCGACCTGGGTTCGAATCCGGCCTGTGGTCCTTTCCCGGATGTCTCTCCCCCTCTCTCATACCCCCTTTCCTGTCAGCCGACAGTTGAAAAAATGAGCCATTAGTGACGGAGTTTAACATACGTCTCTGCAGCTTCTCTACTGTTACCCACTCTTTACTCCATCCAGACAGTGTCTTTCCCACAACCAAAATCAAATAAATTAGAAAAGAATCCCAAAGGAGTAAATCATGATAATCTAACAAAAATAACTCCAATTTGGGAAAAAAGTTACAACGATTAAATGTGGTTTATTTAATTTAAGATTTCTTTCCTCAAAAAGTCAGTTAATGACTTGATTTGTGATAATCACACTGATTTATGTTGCCTTACGGAAACCTGGCTGCAGCAAGAGGATTATGTGAGCATAAATGATGCAACTCCTTCTACTTATTAACATTTTCACATACCCAGAAATTCTGGGCGAGGAGGAGGAGTAGCAGCAATCTTTCAGACTGACTTACTGATTACTCCAAAGGCAGTTGATAATTACAAACACTTTTGAACATTTAACTTTTAGTTTCTGTCACCTAAATTGCAAAATGTCATCATAGTGGGGAATTTTAACATCCATGATGACATTAAAGCTGTCAGCTTAAAAGCAGCCTTTAATGCTGTCTTAAATATGATTGGCTTTTTCAAAATGTGAATAGTCCCACACATTCTCATCTTCATACTTTGGATCTTGACATACGGCGTAGAATGTGAAGAAATAACAGTATTTCCTCACAGCCCTGTCCTCTCTGACCACTTTTCAATAACCTTCAGGATTACTTTAACAGAGTTCTCCTCCCCAAAAGAAGGTTTCACTTTAGCAGATCATTATCAAATAAGAATCTTTTTCACTTTCTTTCTCCTCTGTGTCGCTGAGCAGTGCTGCAGAGGGCAAAAGTTTAGATTATTCCCCTTCACAGGTTGATGATTTTGTTGATAGGGTTGCTAGTTCTCTGCGTACCGCTTTAGACAATGTAGTCCCGTTGGCAATACACTTGATTCTGTTTCTGATGTGGTCTGTTCCTGTTTGGCTGTGACTCCATCCTGGAGAGAAATCAGTTGTGCTGCTGCCATCAACACCTTTGTTTCTAGATGTTGGAGATCAGCTTGTTTTCCAGTGTAGTCCTGTTTCTCTGACTGTGACTAACTTGATTGAGTCCTTCTGCAGTGGAGGCACTCTTAACAACAACCATAATGGCAAAACCTGTCATTCTGATATTATATTAACCACATATTTAAATATTTGGCAAAACTAATCAACAAAAGATTGCCTACATTCCCTGAAAATGATTCTGAAAGTATATTGTGTACCTTTCCCTAGAAATGTCATCCAAAATGCAGATAAATGCAAATATTTTATTTAAGTGGTTGCATTTTCTATAGACAGTAGGTGAATCGGTTCTGTGTTTTTTGTGGGGAACATAACCTTGTTAAAAGCTGCTGAAGGACCAATAAAATGTGGAATATGCCTAAATCCCAAAAAGAAAAAAAAGGGAATTGGTGTCAAATTGTGTTAATGCCACATTTTTCCTTGTTTTTGGACTTTATAGTCCCCTTCAGTCATTTGGCAGAAGAGTAATAATACACAGTAAAATGGAGTTTTTTTTGCACATGATTCCTGCTAGAACCCAGAGCTTTAAGCAACATGCTGGTGTCACTCAGTTGGTCCTGCAACGCTGACTTGCAGTTTGTAAGAATCTACTGATACCGAGCAGAGCTACATTGACTCAGTCTGGATGAAGCTCCAAAGTGGAACAGGACCAGCTTCATAACCATTTCTTTTTCTGATTGTTTAAACACTGTTAAAAGGTCTACAGTCAGTTAAAGAAGATAATTTTACCTCTCTTTGCTCTGGCTCTCATCTTCCCCACTCAGAATACGTTTAGAAGGAGAGACTTCCTCCTCTCTGTCCTCATGCTGATCCATGCTGCTGAATCCACCTTTACATCAGATTACACACTTCTACCTCTACCTGCAGAGGATACACAAATGATTCTCATTAACACGGATCATTATTTACATCATTAGTGGTGGAGAAAAAACAGCATCTCTGCCCTGCTCTTCTTTGCTTTATCTGCCTTAGATAAATGAAGTCAGATCACTAGAAAAGATCGTAAAGCAAAATGTCCATCCTCTGAAATTAGCTCATTCAGAATAATGATTACTGTTGTCCAAATGGTGCTAGCAGTGAAGAAGGAGGTACAGTGTCACATGCAGCTCTACAGATTAGTGTCCTTTTTTCACTTTTGTTGTTTTCTTGTCTGACTCAGCAGTTTTGTTTTATTTTAGTTCACTAATCTCTGTTCTTGCGTCAGAAACTTCCTGTGAATCCCCTATAATCAGCCTACCTGACGCTGCTCACCTGAGTCTTCTTGTCATTAGCGTTACCTATTTAAACCTCTCTCTCTGCAGCTTTTGTTTGCCAGTTTGTCACTTGCATCATGCCATCCAGCTTTTATTCTACCTTGCCTTTCATCTAAGATATTTCCGCTCTTGTTGTTTTTGACCAGCCTCTGGTTTTGTGGATATTTTGTTTCTCCAACTCAGTGTGCAGATTCTAGTCTGTATCAAAGGATTGTTGATTTAATTTCACTCAGTGGAGTCTTGGATTTGAGTCATCTTTTGGTCGCCACATGACAGGTAGGAAGATTAGCTTTTCTGCTTCCTGTTGATAGTTCTTTTAGCATAGGAGTACCGGTAGTTAGAATAGTTCTTTCACGTGTTCTCTTCTGGTGAATAGGAGTGATACACGTATCCAGTATCTGTTGGCAGGGCATATAGGGACAGCCCAGCTCATTAAATTAAACCAAAATAAATGTAAGTGACATAGGATAATATATGCATCCTCATATAGTTTGATTTACTGCATTCAGAATAACCATTGGCTGGCTTTGCCTGAACTTCTTGAACTGTTTTCATCATCATCCATTTTTACAAGTAGAGTTTTTGCAGAAAAACACATAATGTAATTTTATTTTGAAGGGACTTGCATGAAGCAGTAGGAGGCTGACGGGTCTGACTGTATTGGCGGGGAACAGAGTATGAATACAGGAAATAAAAACATGAAGCAGCTTCTTCAAAAAACCAAGAAAAACAGATTTTCATTTATAATCTAATCTCATCAATAATCTTATAGTCCTAAATATGAGACCCTAAAAGCCGAGAGGTGGAAGTTTGTGCTGAAATTAAAAGTTAAACAGTTCAACATCAAAAAGCAGAAAACAGCAGGGAAATTCTCTAAGAAAATGTTCTAGAAGAAAGAAAGCAAACTTACAGTTTTTTCAAACAGTCAAAAGGGTCAAATAGGAAGATCTGAAACACGCCGAGACCAAACAGAACCACAGCAGATATTTTCGGCTTGCCACGCTTAAGTGAAAGTAAGGATGAGGAAGGACGTCATAGGTCGTCTGGTTTGAAGAAAAAAAAAAACACTTTCTGGTTAAGCTAAGCACGGTCGACCCAAATGTATTGAGGTAGAGTAAAGTGCATTCAGACTGAGGATGGTGTCCACATGGATTTCCTCCAGCCCTGCAAAGACTTCACTGCTCTGTATTTCAGATGCAGTGTTACACCCCCACCCATGTGGAAAAAACTCATCAAATAGAATGAATAGTTAGTGTTTCATTAGTGCATTTCTGTGCATTTAAAATGGCCCTTTGGTAAAATAAAACAAAAGTTAAAACATTTGTTTGAATATACACTTTCCATGTTATTGCCTCATTAAACCGTATACTAAGAAATTTTTAAGTTTTAAAGTTTTTCCTTATAATTTAAGTGGAAAATCATTATTTACCCTTTTTTTGGTGAAACATACAATTATTCTTTTCTACATTAACTTGACCAATTTTCCACAGCCATAACTGATACTGCCATTGTTTAACTACGTATGTATTACACATTTTTTCCCTGTTTCCATAAAGCTGTCATGATTTATCTAAAGATCTGACCCACATGCAGAAAACCAAACAGAGAGACCAGGGAAAAGTTTAAAAGGTTTATTGTGAGTTGGTTGAGAGGAGTCCAGTGCTGCTCTGAACACTGGCGAACCGGGACTGAAAAGTGAAGGAGAAGATTCTGCGGTTAGTTCAGGCTCATTGGGAAATTTATGTCTTTGATTTGAAGAAGGGAATTATGGCAACGGGACTCACGTTTCCAGAAAAAAGGTGTCTTTCTCTGAATCAAGTTGGTGTGGGTTGTTCCAGTGATAGACTTGGTTCATTGGAGGGCGGACAGGGCATAACCAGGTTGAGGTGTTTCCTTGAGGAACGGAGGAGCTGACTGCCACTTAGATTTCCTGCGGTACTTGAACGGTTTCTTGTGGAGATGAATCCCCTGCTCAGAGAGAAGACA
>NW_015150770.1:838049-842911 GCF_000732505.1 Cyprinodon variegatus | reverse complement strand
CATTAACTTGACCAATTTTCCACAGCCATAACTGATACTGCCATTGTTTAACTACGTATGTATTACACATTTTTTCCCTCTTTCCATAAAGCTGTCATGATTTATCTAGAGATCTGACCCACATGCAGACAACCAAACAGAGAGACCAGGGAAAAGTTTAACAGGTTTATTGTGAGTTGGTTGATAGGAGTCCAGTGCTGCTCTGAACACTGGCGAACCGGGACTGAAAAGTGAAGGGGAAGATTCTGCGGTTAGTTCAGGCTCAGTGGGAAATTTATGTTTTTGATTTGAAGAAGGGAATTAAGGCAACGGGACTCACGTTTCCAGAAAAAAGGTGTCTTTCTCTGAATCCAGTTGGTGTGGGTTGTTCCAGTAATAGACTTGTTCGTTGGAGGGCGGACAGGGCATAACCAGGTTGAGGTGTTTCCTTAAGGAACGGAGGAGCTGACTGCCACTTGGATTTCCTGCGGTACTTGAACGGTTTCTTGTGGAGATGAATCCCCTGCTCAGTGAGAAGCCCAAACAATCCTTGGGGGAAAAGTAGATCCAAACCACCAGTTTGAATCCTCAGCTCAGTTTAATGCTCAGAGAATCCTTCCAGGGGGGAGAAGGTCCAAAACATCCAGTTTGAAGGATGACTTCCTGCCAAGAGGCAAAGAAAAGAACAACAAGATTAAAACTCAGGTAGACAAAAACTCAGCTTGGCTAGAGTACCGAAAACTGGCAAACACTCTGGCGTCGAGGTAGCGGCAGTCAGCAGCTTAAGAGTCCTCCGGTAATGAGGCAACCATCAGCAGGTGTGTGAGGAGGCCAATGAGAACCAGGCGCCACCTGGTGGTGGAAGGAAAACAAACAAAAGCACAACCCACACAAACTGGATTCCTAACAAAACCTCTGTCATCAGCCAATAGTAAGCTGTAAAATTTAGTTTAATTAAAAAATTAGATTACATACTTTAATATAGGTTTCCAAAATAACTATAACAGATTAAGCACCTTTGCATCATTGCTTTCATTACAATACTTGATTATACTTTTAAACCATGTCATTTCTTCTTCACAATCCCCATATGTATACTTTACAGACAATAGGTCCAAACTTTAGGTTTGCATACATTCTCGCCAATGGGGCAAAAAATGCAGTCTTTTCCAAGAATCACATCCCTGTAAACAACCCTCCAGATGGAGCAGATAGTTACTCTCCCCTCCCTATTGGGCCTAGGAGGTAAAATTGCCTTAATTTAAATAATGACACAAGAACTGGACTCACCACCGTCTGGGTCATCCAACAGGCCCCACCCCCATATCTATGTCATCAAACATGTCATTTATCATTAAAAAGACAAACAGGGGGCTCATTATGCTCCCATTTTCTATGAAATAACTATTTTGTAATACCTGTATTTGTCTTTCAGATAAAAAAAAAACTTTCTATCCACTTAAACATTTGCCCATTAATTCCTATTTTTTAAGTTTTATAGTTAAACCCTACCTCCACATCATATCATACGTCTTTTCTATATAAAAAAAACTCTATCAATCTGAGCCTTACTGAGTTTGTCGTCTAATCTGTGCTCAGCTCCTCCCTCCTTTCATTCCTATGGAGCTACTGCACAGCTTACCAACCTGGGTCAGGTGTATTAGCAGCCAGGTTACAACTCGACCAACCGCACTTGGAAAATGGTCAATACATTATTTAGCAACTGAAAATCACAAGGATGATGTTTTATTAAAACTTGGCCAAAAGATTCTGAATAAGACATTCAGTTCTTATTCTGTAACCCAACACCAACTCTTCTATACATCTTTGAAGAAGTCATTATAAAAATTGACTCAAAAATCCAATGTCCGCTCATTAAGCTAGATTTTAATATGCTTTATTAATATCTCGTTAGCGAGGGATAAGCAGCATCAGCAGTTAGTACATCTAACATAAAATAAAAATCAATTAAACATCCTAACTGATTTTCTAAAATGTATGCGGGAGAGCAGACAACTCGTATTCCAGATTGTTGATGAAGTCTCTGAGTCCGGAACAAAAGGAGAATAATCTTCCCTTTTTCTTAGTGAAAACGGTCAGTCACTATAGGCACAACAACTCACAGTTCAAAGATGTTCTGAGAGTAAAAAAACAAAGTAATCCAAACATAACTACACTGGAGAGTTGTAATTAATTCCATCAGTAGAATCCAGAAATCCATCTATGCGAATCGAATAATCCTTTCAAAAGGGCGAATAATAAACCAAACCAGAATCCAAATAGTAGAAAAGTAAAAATAATCCATTAAAAAATACGGTTAATAATCTGGACTGGAATCCAAAAACGGAGATGTGAATTCAACATCCACTTCGAGTTCTGTCCCCAACTCCACCGATCACGTTCCATCTCCAAAAATGATGTTCAGTTGTCATATTAACCCAACGTTGGTTGGAAAATAGGAAAGTGAGAGGAAGGCAAAACTGGCTCAACTTCTAAACCCATCAGGGTGGAGTTTTCCCTTCTCTGCTGCCGACGTTAAGTTATTCTATCTCTGAGGCAAAGACTGAGCCACCTAAAACAGCATCCGGCTACTTTTATACCCTTAAAGTTCTGTGCAGTGGAACCAATGTGTCCATGAGTACCCAACCTTTCTTCGTATCTTTATTCAGATGAATTACTGGTGATTCAGCACTTCCCCTTTTTCAGTTGCAAAGACTCACATGACCTAATTCACAACTGTCATGTCTTTCTCCTTCCTTGTTTCCTCTCCATCTGCTTCCTTCACTGCCATGTCCCTCTAAACGGTTACTTCTCTGTTCCTATAAATGATTACTGTTTCATTAAAAAAGATTAGGTTTACAAAAATAACTTCAACAGATTAAGCACCTTTGCATTATCGCTTATGAAGGATTAAAATATTCGATTATTATTTAAAACCATGTCATTTCTTCTTCACAAACACCCTTTGTATGCTTTACAGACTTTAGCTCCAACCTTTAGGAGGTTTGCATACATTGCTCGCCAATGGGGCGAACACTGCGATCTCCAGCTGGATCAGACAGTTACTCTCCCCTCCATATTGGGCCTAAGAGGTACAATTGCCTTCCTTTTAATAATGACACAAGAACTGGACTCACCATCGTCTGGGTCAGTCAACAGGCCCCACCCCCATATCTATGTCATCAAACATGTTATTTATCATTACAGAGAATAACAGGGGACACTCTATGTGTCATGTTGGGATTAAGATGTCTAACCAACATGCAGAAACACTCAGAACAGAAAAAGTCCAAAGGTTTATTTACAGAAATGTACAATCAATGAACTGGTCCGAGGGGGTGGTTGACTGGTCAGGAGTGGGTTCACCGCTGAGGAGGACAGAGGGGTTAGTGTTGGTCCAGGTATATTGCAGGTTGTTTGATGTTTAGGGTTATACCTGTTCAGGAGTGGAGTGATGCTGCAGAGGGGGGGGGAACCTTGAGGGTCCAGAGGCTTTCGGCAGGCAGAGGGCTGTGGGCGGAGGCAGAGCTTACTGAGTGGAGGCAGGCAGATCTCTGACTGAGTCTTTTCTCTCCAAGTTATCTCTGAGGGCGGGCAGGCAGATTACAGACAGATGCAGCCCTCCAGAGTTCAACTGAGAGCGGGCAGGCAGGTAACCAGCAGAGACAACTCTCCAGGATTTCAGTTTGTCAGGCAGAATCGATCTGTGAGACAGAAAGGTAAACAGGATCAGGCTTAGTTCACAAAAAGTCAGAAGACTCAGACAGACAGGGTGGCTCAGGCTTCGCTAACCATTACTGGCAAACACTCTGGCACTGGAGTGTAGGTCTCCGCCTCCTAAAGTAGGGAGCCTCCTGATGAGCAGATAGAGGACAGGTGTTATAGACAGCTCATGCTCCAGGAGATCTTGTGCGCCCTCTGGTGGAGAAAGTGGACACACCTCCAGATCCCAACACTATGCCCCCATTTTCTATGAAATACTTACTGTATTTGTCTTTCAGATAGAAAAAAAAGTTTTATCCACTTAAACTTTTACCCTTTGATTCCATATTTTTTCAGTTTTATAAGTAAAACACATCATATCGTACGTCTCTTCTATTTAAAAAAACACAGTTACAACACTCTATCAATCTGAGCCTTCCTGATTTCATGCTAAGGACATAGAACTGGATCCATGGTATTTCTTCCTTTTCTAAACCTGCTTTGAAAATTTGAAAGAACTAACATCTCAATCTTTCATGTATATTTTTTTCCAGAATTTTGCATGTTGTTATCAAGTTATTATTGTTTTTCATCATTATTTAAGGATTCCCATTAGTCTCTACAAGAGTAAAGACTATACTTCCTGGGGTCCATTTTCATCTAAAATCATCACAACCAGTACATACAACAAACTGACAGAAGAAACATTATTTAAAAAGACAATTAAAACAAAAGCAAAAACATACACCATGCTTACCTAGTTAAACAAACAGAATTTCCTTATTAGTTCTAGATTTCTTAAGGTTACATTTAAAGGAGACATGATTTTGCATAAATCTCATATTCCACAGAGAGATGGCCTGGTATATAAACGTGTTTTTAATGCATTAGTTTCTGGAAGAGGCAGAGTACAAGTCAGATTAACAGCTTGTCTTGTATTAAGCCTGCACTGCAAGCTGGATTTTTGCAAAATCTGAGTTTTCAGTTTCACAACAAATCCATCTTGAAAGGCTCCCGGTAGTACGTCCATCTCGTAACCACCAGCGAGTCGGACCAATGGCATGCCAGCAGTGTTCTTTGGAGGCGGGACATGTAGGAATGCAACGGTCAGAATAGCCTTGTGTTGTGATTTTATGTTCTTTTCTATTCCTACCCAGCTGGGAATTAATGTTTCTGATACT
>NW_015150770.1:835784-837553 GCF_000732505.1 Cyprinodon variegatus | reverse complement strand
ATGATCCATGATAATGTTTTATTAAATGATTTGCTTAATCAAGAACCAATAACCTTTAGTTAAATGATTCTTTAACCTCTTTGAGATAGTTAGCAGCGAATAGACATCAGGATTCCACTAAATGACTCTACGACTTGCATAAACTGCATTCCTTTTGATATACAGTTCTGCTGCTAAGCATTCCTGGATCCCAGCGTGCAGAAGCAAGCCCCCGATTGACCAAACTTCCTGCACCAGCTGCTAAATAGCCTGCCATCTCGCCCTGTCTCCTCCAGCCATGCCCAGCGCCATTTATTTTTGAGACCTTTATCTATGGTCCTGACATCTTCCCCAGAGTAATAAACTGCATTGTGCCCTCCGTGCAATTCTCTCTATCATTCTTCTCTCCAAACACAAAGTTTCATTTTTTATTTTTTTATTTTTAATACGTCTCTTCGTTGAATGGAGCAGTAAACGGCGCAAGGTGACTTTCTGTGTAGAACTTCAGCACTAAACCACAATCTATCTGGCGACTTGAGCAAGGAACTCCTTTGCTCCTTTGCTAACCATTGGCATTTATTTACCGTACATTTATTTTCGATTTTTTTTTTTTTTTTTACCCACAGGCAATCGCTACGAGCTGGAAACCAGCCTGGGGTCGGAACACTTCAATCCCTGACAATTTTTAGTTACTGCTTAAATTGTATTGGCTGAATTGCTTTTATACTTAAACCTTGAAATCCTTAGAGGAACATTGAAGAGAAACAATATTTTAGAAGAGTTTCAAATAGAAAAAGACTGATTCCAGAAATCTGAAAATGTGTTTTGGAGTGAAAGAAGCAAACAAAGAAAATTAAACAGTTAAAAGGTGAGAGGATTTCTAAAAACAGGAGACTCTTTAGACTCAACACAAAAACACTGAGGAACCAGGAGACAGGAGCCCCAGTCCCAAATGCAGCGGTTCATCGAATGTGGAGCTGAATGTGTGGAGGTGGATCAGTGAGTCAGAGGAGACTCTGTAGAAGGACAGAAGCCCTGCAGGACAGTCCACATAAACCGCTACTCTGTTAAAGGAGGTGGAAAAAGGAGAGAAGGAAGTAGAGGAGGGAATAAATGTTGGTCTGCTATCGTGCCAAGCATAATAACCGTCATTAGAACATCTCAGACTCCAGGACTGATCATTCCATCCAAACCAACAGTTTTCTTGTTTGTTGATTCTTCTGTAACTTAGTGAGATGTTAACTCTTCCTCTCCACTTCAGCTCCCAGTAGCAGCGACCAGTCAGAGCATTTTGACACAGCAGCTGAGGCCAGTAATCAAATCTGTCTGGATGATCAGGATATGACTGAACCTCTTCAACATGTTCCACCTTCCTCCTGTCTTCAGATATTCTGAGGTTTCTGTTCACTGTGTTTGTGTCGATTGAAAGCCGAGTGGAATCTGACAAAGAGAACAGACACAATCCAGCTGCAGTTATTGATCGTTTACTTTCTCTCTGATGAAGATTCCTGAAAGAGTAACCGGTGAGTTTAAAGATGGTTAAATGTGAGCTGCTCTTTTGTCATGGATTAAATGACAAACGTACACTTCCTTAGACCTGGTGTCATCCATCGGACTCCAGCAGGTTCAACCCTGAAAGGAGGAGGAGTTACACCATCAGTCTCTTTGAGCATTAACACACGGTTTAGTTCATTTTCATTAATGGTCAATATATACATTTCTCACTCGTCCTTTTCTGATAGGCCTTCTATGCAGCAGGTTCCTCCATACCTGAGATCTTCCAGTCTCCA
>NW_015150770.1:833050-834702 GCF_000732505.1 Cyprinodon variegatus | reverse complement strand
CCTCTGACTCACTGATCCACCTCCACACATTCAGCACCACATTCGATGAACCGCTGCATTTGGGACTGAGAGGAACTCTTAACTATTATGAGTAGAAAAAACCCAACAACGATGGTTTAAGTAACATTTAGTAAATTTAAACAAATTAGAATTGGTTGTAGCTGTGGCTGCATCTACCTTGGGTCCTTTAAATAGCAACCATCTATTTCCTCCATCACTTTTGGACTCGACATTTTCAGAGTGGCATGACAAGGGTATTACACAACTTAGATTTTTATATGTAGAGGGTGTTTTTGATAGTTTTACCAATTTGTCATCTCGTTATAACCTCCCTATTACTCACTTGTTTCGCTATTTTCAAACTCGCAATTTTGTGGCGAAGTGTTTCCCTAATTTCCCCTCTCTACCTCCAGAACACCAGTGGGAAACCATGCTTTCTTTTGTTCCTCATCATAGAGGAATCATTTCAAAGCTGTATGATATCATCTTAACTTTTGGCAACCACTCTAATGCTAAACTTAAGTGTACATGGGAGGGGGAACTGGGAATACAATTACATGAGGAGTCCTGGAAACAGGCCATAGAAAGGGTACGAACTACCACCTCTTGTGCTCGTCTTGGACTTATTCAATTTAAGGTCTTACACAGGGCACATTTCTCCAAGTCAAGATTATCTGAACTGTATCCAGATGTGGAAGACAAATGTGATAAATGTCATGGCTCTCCTTCTCACCTTAGCCACATGTTCTTTCTTTGTCCTGATTTGAAAAGTTTCTGGGCGGATTATTTTACTATTATGTCCTCTGTTCTTGGGGTAAACCTTCAGCCTTGTCCTCTGATTGCTATATTTGGTATTCCTAACCCCTCAATTGCACTTAACCCTACACAAAAGGACATTATACCTTTCACATCCTTACTAGCAAGACGTTCCTTACTGTTACACTGGAAGTCTGCCAGATATCCTTCTATCTCTCTATGGCTCAAAGATGTCATGTTTTTTCTGAAACTTGAAAAAATTAAATTCACAATGAGAGGATGTACAGTCAAATTTTTCCACAAATGGCAACCTTTTATTTCTTATTTTACTAATTTGGACGTTTTACCCAATTGAATGTGTGTCTGTTTTTGTTGTATTTTTTTTTATATATATTTAACAGATAACCAGTACTATGTTTGTTTGTTGTGTTGAGCTGAGAGGGGGTGTGGGTGGGGGGTGGTTCATTGTTTACCACACGGCACTGTAATTCAATTTAATTATTTTCTTCTACTTTATTATTAGAGTGGGGTTTTGCTTTGTTTTTGTGTAGTTATCCTCGTTTTTTCTGAGTGTATATGTTTCCGTGTGCATATGCATGTGTTTAGGAAAAAAAAAAAAAAAGGGAAAATGTAAATTGTATTTCTATGATTGAAAACATTATAATGTGTTTTTTTTCCAATAAAAATATGTGGGAAAAAAAAAGAATTTGGTGTAGCTGCAGTTGAATGGAAACTGAAAACTGCTTTCTTTAAACTAACCATAACATTTGAAACACTGGAGGCACCAGTGATACCATTGCTTTGAAATCTCATTAAAGTACTTAAAGGAATAGTACACCCAAAACATGATTAGCCTTCATTCTCTACTCACCCCCATGCTGAACAACACTCTGGAG
>NW_015150770.1:828990-831595 GCF_000732505.1 Cyprinodon variegatus | reverse complement strand
TATATATATATATATATATATATATATATATATATATATATATATATATATATATATAGTCTCAGGTATGAAAATCTAAACAACACTGGGCTCTGACATTAACATGCCTACTGACTTAAGTAGCTCACGGCACTCCATGAACGCTTGACAGCACAAATTAACCAGCTGCTGAGAGATGGGAACCACCCTGAATGGCTAACCAAAGGGCGCACAATCCTGATCCTGAAGGATCCCTCAAAGGGTACAGTCCCATCGGACTATCAGCCAATAACCTGCCTCTCCACAACATGGAAGCTCATGTCTGGCATTATAGCAGCGAAGATATGCAGGCACATGGATCAACACATGAGCCCAGCTCAGAAGGGAATCTGTAAAAATACCAGAGGTGCCAAACATCAGCTCCTGGTAGACAGAACAGTCACTCAAGACTACAGAACCCAAAACACTAACTTGAACACTGTCTGGATTAATAACAAGAAAGCCTACAACTCAATGCAACACTCTTGGATCCTTGAATGCTTGGGGCTTGTAACAGTGTTTAGTCTCTCTTTAAGATACTCTGGTATTGCTATGCTACTGCTTCTCTGCTAAGCTACTGTAGAGAGTGTGACCTGTGATGCAGATTGATATGGGGACTCAGATGGACATGTTAATGCCCTACTTCTTAGTAATGTAATGGGTTGTTTGGACTCTGCTCATTTTTCATCACTGAGATAATAACAGTGTTCAACCGGGCTTGTAAGGTTGGTGAAGAGTGTGTTTATTTAAGGACAACACTGTGGAATTTCCAGCACCAGTGTGGGGTGGGTTTTCGACCGGCCTATCGAATTTGCCACCACTTCTCCAATAAATGCAACCTTAGGCCTTACAAGCTATACATCATCAACATGACTCTAAGAGTCTTCACTTGCAAACTCGATAAGGTTGTGGAAAAAACCCTTGAAGTTAATAGCACAATACGTGTGCAAGTCTCCATCAAATGTGGCATATACCAAGGAGATGTGCTGTCCTCACTGCTGTTCTGCATAGGTCTGAACCCCCTCAGCCAAGTAATCAACAAGACTGGCTATGGATACAGACTCAGGAACCATCAGTAACCTCCCTTACATGGACAACATCAAGCTGTACACTAAGAACGAGCGAGACGTCGACTCACTGATCCATACCACCCAGATTTACAGCACAGACATTGGGATGTCATTCAGACTAGAGAAGTGTGGTCGAATGGTGACTGAGAGAGGGAAGGTAGTCCACACAGAGGGGGTCTCACCCCCAGAAGCAACAATAGCAGACATTGAGGAAAGTTACAAGTACCTTGGGGTCCCACAAGCAAATGGCAACCTTGAAGAGGGGACAAGGATAGTAGCTAGAGTCAAATACCTCAAATCAGTAAGGCAGATCCTAAGAAGCCAGCTCAGTGGCAAGAACAAGTCCTGGACAGTAAATAACTAAGCTCTGCCAGTAATTAGATACTCTGCAGGAATAATAAGCTGGCCAAAGGATGAGATACAGGCCACAGACGGTAAGACACAAAAGCTTCTAACCAAGCAGTGAGGGTTCCACCACAAATCTAGCACCCTTGGACTGTATGCTAGGCGAAAGGAAAGGAAGGGTGAGTGTGTGCGTGAATGGTGGTTTGTCTCCGTGTTGCCCTGCGATGGACTGCGACCTGTCCAGGATGCGACCTGTCCAGGATGGACCAGCACTCCCCGTGACCCCGCTTAGGATAAGAGTGACGGAAAATGGTAGTGGCAGTCCATCAACAACAAATACAGTAACAATCAGTGTCCTTACAGAGCTTTGTTGGAGACTTTAACCACTGGCAGCAGCCTCAGAAGAACCTCCTCTGAAGCAGAGAACTTCTTCATGTCAAATACTCTGTCAGCTTTTCTTGATGACACTAAGATAAAACCTAAAGCTGACCACTCAGCAGGAGATAATTTATCAGGGGTGAGACTGTTAGAAATGATGAACAGTTTGATCTCCTTCACCATAGAATGGCCATCCAATTCAGCAAGACAATGGAAAAGATTAATGTTTTTCTCTGCAGAAACATTCTCAACAATTTTCTCCTTGATATAATGAACTGTTTCCTGATTGGTCTGGGAGGTACTTCCTGTCTGAGTCTCCAGACCTTTAAGGAGACTCTGATTGGTCTGCAGTGAAAGTCCCAGAAGGAAGCGGAGGAACAAGTCCAGGTGTCCATTTGGACTCTGTAAGGCCTGGTCTACAGCTACCTGGTGAAGAGAGTTTAGTTTAGGTTTCTGAAAGAATGAAGAGTGCTTAAAGGTCTTTTGTATTTTTCCCATCAGGTTGATCCCAGAGTTGATGAAGGTGAGATGAACATGAAGAGCAGCCAGAAACTCCTGAACACTCAGATGGACGAAGCAGAACACCTTCTCCTGGTACAGCCCTCTCTCCTCTCTAAAGATCTGTGTGAACACTCCTGAGTAAACTGAGGCTGCTGTGATATCGATGCCACACTCTGTCAGGTCTGATTCATAGAAGATCAGCTTTCCTTTCTGTAGTTGATCAAAAGCCAGTTTTCCCAGAGACTCAATCATCTTCCTGCTCTCTGGACTCCAGTGTTGATCTGTTTCAGTTA
>NW_015150770.1:824962-828284 GCF_000732505.1 Cyprinodon variegatus | reverse complement strand
CCCTTAGTCATCACTGTCCTGATTGGTTGATCTCTTCCAGGTGGCACTTTAAAGATGTCTTCTGGTCTGATTATTGTTTCTGGTCTGTTTGGTTTCCTGGATGCTGCTTCAATCTGTCTGACCTCATGTTCATCATTGACCCCCCCAGTCCCTCCCTCTGTGATGTAGAGCTCTGTGTAGATCTGGTTCAGAAGGGTTGGACTTCCTGCTTGAGTGATGCCATCAACTACACACTGGTATTTCTTTTTCAGACCAGATTTAAACTTATGTTGAAACAGTCCTGTGTAGATTTCTAAAAGAATAAAGAATAGATTATATGCATGTCTTAATCTGTTTATAAATCAGGTTAAATCACTGTGGAAACTCTCTTACTGCTCTGTAGACTGTCAGCCAGGTCTTCTTGCTTCATCTTCCTCAGAAAGTTCATAATGATTTTCATCAATGCCTCTCTGCTGTTGATCCTCTGATCTTCATCCTCATCTTTTAACACCTCCGTATCATCTCTTTGACTTTCTGGGTCATCTGGACACAGTACCTTCTGGATCTCCTTCAGCTCATTCCTCACATATGTGATCATTTTTTCCTCCAGGAGCTTCAATGAAAATTATTTACACATGGACAAAATTGTCAGTACCCCTTGATTAATTAAATAAAAACCACAATGGCCACAGAAAAAAACTGAATCTGACAAAAGTAATTGATTATAAAAACTATGAAAATAGACCAATGAGAATCATATACTGTTTTTCACCCACGCTTCAACAGAATGATTTTAAAAAGTAAAATCACGCAACAAGCCTGGACAAAATTGTTGGTGCCCTTAACTTTATATTTCATTGCACACCCTTTTTCCTACTTTCGCCCACTCATCAAGTGAAATAGCTTCAGTTCCAAGTGGCATTTTCCATCTCTCTAAAGAGGGATTTAGGTCAGGGTTCAAACAAGATCCCTTTACAATAGAACATTGACCGTTTTTGGTGTGACTATCTTTCTCATAAGATTTCTAACATAATGCAGCTCTCGTTTGTCTGGAAAACTCTGTTTTTCATTCTTTTTTTCGCCTTCTTTCATAAGTCTCTAAATCTAGCTCTGTTAAATGAATCCTGAAGGTTATTAAAAAGCGGTCAGAGAGGACAGGGTTGTGAGAAAATACTGTAATATCTTCACATTCAATATGTCAGCCCAAGGTCCCAAGTATGAAGAGGAGAATGTGTTGGATTACTCTCATTTTGAACAAAGCCAATCAAGTCTAAGATAGTCTAAGACTCCATCGCCCTGTCCTTTGCAGCCTTAGTGCTGTAGATCTTTTTTTTTAAAAGATTATACAATATTTTTTTCTAATTCTTCAATAAAGATCTGGTTTCATGGTGTGAAACAGGCAACAGTTCATGTTACCTGTTGTCACGGTGACTCGTTAAAGGTGGGCTCCACTGATAGTGGTTTTTCATAGCTGTTACACACATGCTTGACTCCAAGTAAACCTACTCAAAGTTGATTAAACTAACTCACAACAGCTGTTGTGAAAGTTTCAAAGCTCAGGCTAGAGCAATTCAAGTTCAAGAGGATTTTATTTCTTGTTTCTCAAACCTGCTAAGTGAAACAGACTTCTGGTCTTCAAATAGCATCATGTTAATGACTATAGGGAACCTGTGGAAAAACAGTTCCTGTACATGTACAGACCGTAAATATGGAGTCCAGCTGGGTTTGATGTTGCGGGGCAGGGCAACACCTTGGAGTCTCTGGATTCTGAAGGTCTACACTGTGGAGGAACCAGGAACAATTTGATCTTGTTTTCTCTGTTCACAGAGACAAACACAAAATAAAGGTCTCTGAGGGGATATCTGGATATCTGCGGTTAATGTTTACTTACATTAATGCTCAAGCTCAGAAACAGCAACAAATTAGTATTATTCTAAGTATTAAAAATGTTTTTTTTTTTCTGTATATAGGAAAAAGTAAATTTCCTACATATACAATACAGACCAAAAGTTTGGACACACGTTCTCATTCAAAGAGTTTTCTTTATTTTCATTACTATGAAATTTAAAGATTTACACTGAAGGCATCAAAACTAAGAATTAACACATGTGGAATTATTTACTTAATAAAAAAGTGTGAAAACACTAAAAATATGTCTTATATTAGAGGTTCTTCAAAGTAGCCACCTTTTGCTTTGATTACTGCTTGACACTCTGTTGGCATTCTCTAGAATCTATCAGTAGAGCTGACCTTAAACACATGTTAACATTTCACAATCTTGACTGTTACAGCAGTAAGATCCAGCTCACCTCTCAGAAGATGAAGTGCTGGGAGATCTAAAGTTATAAGGAGGTGTCCTTGACCTGCCACTTTTATAGGACACACAGGTGGGTTCTGATTGTTCATCCGGTAGCTTTTCCAGATTCTTTTTTTCATGGAACCTGACAGAAAACAGATTTAATTAAATTCCGGTTATTTTACATGAAGTCCTGAAAATATCTGCCTATTCAAACAGTTTCTCATATGATAAAATAATGTTTTAAATCATCATTACCGGTTAGCATGTTGATTTCTCATCATTGGGCACTGCTACAATCTTTAACTGGTTGGTTAATCACACTTTTTCAAAAAAAAAAGTTTAGTTTTTTTAATATGAAGATGGTAATGCTCATGCAAAATTACTAATTAAAATATTACTGGTAAAAAATGAAAATTTGAATATCATACAGTATATTTATACGAAGCTAGAATTTTTAAAATTAACAATGTTGAAACCATGTTGGTCATCAATGTCAGCAATGTTTTAATTGAAATGTCATTGTAAGTGCATATTTGGCTTTTATGTGTGTGTCTTTGTACGTATGTAATGATGTGATGTAATTTTGATGCCTATCTTGGCCAGGTCACCCTTGCAAAAGAGATTTTTAATCTCAATGGGTATTACCTGGTTAAATAAAGGATAAAAAAAAAAATAAAAAAACAAGGATGTGTTTTGAAGGTTGGTGAATTTTTCTAAATGTGTCCTGCTGTAACAAAAGGCCTTGTTTGAAAAAAGGGGACGTAAACGTCCTGATGAGATTTCTTGTATCCATAGATGCAAGTCTCAGGTAAGTCCTGAGTCATCTGGGAGGAGGATCAAGCAAGCCAACAACCAGTAAGATGGCTGGTGCAAGTTGTTTCACTAAGTGGGATGCATCACAAGGATATTGGCAATTAAAGCTGGATGAAAGCTGCACCAAGGTTACGGTGTGTTGAAGGTACAATAACCTTTAGCACACCTTTTGGAAGATAATGCTTTCTAAGACTTCCTTTTGGGATAAAATTGGCACCAGAAACATTCCAT
>NW_015150770.1:822422-823086 GCF_000732505.1 Cyprinodon variegatus | reverse complement strand
GGGGGGGAAATTCAAAATTGTCGTTGTTGCAGGAGCGAGCTCTGCAAGTTGCAAAATAATCAGAGAGAAATATTCAAAAGCGTCACCAAGGAGAGGTGGATTATTATCACATTTATTGGATTTGAAAATAATACTTTTCTGAGGAATTTCCAAAAGCCTAAATGACAGATCACATCTATTTTATAAATAGAATAAGTATAAAATGAGCAATGACTCCAGTTTAGTTCCTTGTACTGCCTTCAAACTTGTAGGATACATAGATAACCTCATCTGGATCACACTACAACTCTTACTTTGGGAAGATAGACCAAACTTTATTTTTGGAGATGTTTTCTTTGTTATTGTAAGCATCTAAAAGCCAATAATTGCTCTATAGATCATTGTAGTGCCTCCAAACTTGTAGCACACATAGATAATCTCATCTAGTTCAGACTACAACTCTTACTTTGGGAAAATAAGCTAAACTCTATTTTTTTTTCATTGTTATTATAAGAATATAAAAGCCAATAATTACTTATGACTGAGACAGATTTATTTTGTCATTTTGTTTACACAAGTGTAAACAAAAAGACATTTTGTTTAGAACAGCTCTAGGCAATTTCATATTTTAAAGTGCAGCTTTGAAAACAGTAATAAATACATTTAAAAATAGTTATATAAACAT
>NW_015150770.1:814281-816653 GCF_000732505.1 Cyprinodon variegatus | reverse complement strand
AAATCACCTGCAAGTCTTTAACTGTGTTTATTCCTCTGACCACCAATAACAAATCCTGTGGATTTGGTCATATTTACTCTTTATTTGCAAAAAAAAAACAACAAAAAAAAAAAAAAAAAAACCCAAAAAACCGGCGCTTGGAGCTCTGGACTGAGAAGAGAACTCACCATCAGGTCATCCAGTGGACCTCCTGCTTCCTCTGCTGTCCATGGTGACGTCACCCAGACTCAGCACAGCTTCCAACTTTTTTTTGTAGCGGAAATGTTTCTCCAAAGCGTTTAGAGCGCATCGGTGTCTTTAGGTTGAACTTCAGGTCGGTAATAATCACACTGAACCCAGAAGAAGGTTTTATGCCACCGACTTCAGAGCGCAGGGACCAGTCTGAGCGCGCGGCGCCGTGCAGCGTTTAGTGACGCACCCTCGCTCCGAGCCTGTCCGCCGCGCGCTGGTGAAGCGATATGTGAGCCTTCTGTTGGCTTGCCATAGGAGCGAGCAGGAACCAGTTTGAGAGCGCAGTGGGAAAACGCGCGGAGGTTTTTAGAGATGAGCGCGCGCGCATCAGACCGGTTTGGAGCGCGCGGACTGGATCCTGCTTGCTCAAACAGAAGAAGGCACAAATGTCGCTCCTCAAACGCTCATGTGCGCACTCATTTGAATTTGCTCCGCTTCATCTCTTTGGGAAATGAGGAAGTGCGCAGAGAGGATTGAGAGTCTAAGTTAGGAAATATGGAGAATTGGTGCAGCAGTTTGCAGGAGGCGTTTATAGCCTATTTTTGGGGGTGATGGAGCAACCCTAATTTGATCAAAGCAGCCCTAAAATATGAGTTGTTTCTTAATACTGTATGTGCTTTTTACAATAAAAAAAAAACAAAACAGAAAATGTGACATTGTAAAATTGGTTATTTAACTCCTTTAATTATGTTCTGCTTTGTCAGAAATTATATAAAAAAAAAAAAACAAGTAAACAAGCCTGATGGAGCTCCTTATCTGTATTCAGGTGTTTTCTGAAATGTTCAGCCAGGTTTCTGCACCTATTAATGGTGTGCTGGTGAAATGTTCACCAGTGAGGTCCTCTAATGGGTCTGAGACGGGTTTGTTTGATTATCTTAAAACCACAAATCAATACCAATATTTGAATTTACTGAATCATTAGTAAATCGTTATAATTTTTTTCAGTTTCTAGGTATTATTTGAAATTATAATCCATTTTGATTGCCAGTCTAAAGAGGGGAGCAGAGGAGCGAAATGAAAGGTCAGGAAGAACCAGGTAAGAGAACTGCTGCAGGCCAAACAGCAGACAAACATTTCATTCAGCTGATTATTTTACATAGATCACGGAAGTAACTTTGGCACACGAAAGAGAAAACTCATTTCATGAAAGCTGATTAAAAGGTTTCCATGAAATGAGTTGATTTAAAAGCTTTAAAGGGCTGATAGAATGATTCTATAGGGGATCTGGTCCTTCAGGTCTCTGAATGTAACATTGGTTGGGTCAGAGGAAAGTTAATAAAGAAAATCAGATCAGTGATTCAGACATTTATTGTTGGGAAATCATCACACAGCACAGTAGAAACGTGACGTTTTTCTTTTTTAAAACCAATTCATCTTTTCATTTTTTACAGCAACTCAAATATTTTCCTTAAAACTGATTATATAGCAGCTCCAGGTTGGCAAACAGATCTGGAATGTTGATTTCTGATCTTTTGCAGCACCTGAAACTCTCCAGTTCACACATGACGTTCCATCAGAAGCAGAGCAGGAATTAAAGAGGCAGTACTTACTTTGCAGCAGGACCGTCCTGATGGTTGATGCAGCGCTGCCTGATCTCTGCTCTCTAGTTGAAGTTTGCTCCCTAAAGCATTTTCATTACAATGGTGAAATCTGCTAATTCCTTTTTAATTTAGGACCAAACAAGGAGTAGAATCATTCAAAAATCCAAACTCTCTAGTTACAATTTGCAAAATTTTATTTAAAATAAATTAAATTAAAATGATTATATTTGCACTTGATTTAAGCAGGTAAAACAAGAAGATCTCCAATTGGAATTAGTAATTTGTCTTTAAAACAAGATAATTAAATATTATGTAGTAGAAGTAAGACAGTGGAGTTTTTTTTTTAGTTTTTTTTATAAATCATCTTATTCAATTGGCAAATTATCTTACTCATAAGCATTCTTATCAGAGGACGTTACACGTACTTTAAGAAAAAAAAACATATTTTTCTTAGATCGCAAACAAAGTTTGGTAAATGACATTTATGAACTATTTTTGCACGCCACGTATCACTTTTGTTGGATTTATCACTTTATTTGGATTTTTCACTTTACTTGGATTTTTCACTTTACTTGGATTTTTCACTTTACTTGGATTTTT
>NW_015150770.1:811004-812687 GCF_000732505.1 Cyprinodon variegatus | reverse complement strand
GGACTCATTAAATGTAGTTTTTCTGTAGTTTCAGGGAGAATCGCAGTTTTTCCTCAACATTTCTGAAACTGGAGCAACCAGAGCTAATTACCTCTTTACTTTGAGGTATTTTGGAACAAATATTTAAGTTTCCAGCCCCACTCTTCAATCCAACATGGCTGCCGTGCACATTATACAGTAGCAGCCATTCAAAATGACCCTTCCCAGTTAAAAGGCAGCCGAATGGCAGCAAAATCCCCTCCAACTTCCAGCCACTGGCCTTCTCCTGGGCGGCCATATTTATTTACTCTGACTCCACCCTTTCACTGAATTACAGGGTCTGACCAGGAGATGGCGTTTTTCTTTGGATTTTAATGTCAACAAATCATGATAGAAAGAATATTTTAGATGTTTAAAAATGAATAGTAGAGGACCAGCCAAGGACCATCCAAGGACTAACCAAGGACTAACCAANCAAAGACTAACCAAGGACTAACCAAGGACTGGCCAAGGACTAACCAAGGACTAACCAAGGATCAGCCAAAGACTAACCAAGGACTAACCAAGGACTGGCCAAGGACCAGACAAAGACTAACCAAGGACTAAGCAAGGACTGGCTAAGGACTAGCCAAAGACTAACCAAGGATCAGCCAAAGACTTACCAAGGACTAACCAAGGACTGGCCAAGGACCATTCAAGCACTAACCAAAGACTAACGAAGAACTAACTAAGGACTGGCTAAGCACCAGACAAAGACTAACCAAGGACTAACCAAGGACTGGCTAAGGACCAGACAAAGACTAACCAAGGACTAACCAAGGACTGGCTAAGGACAAAGACTAACCAAGGACTGGCCAAGGACAAAGACTAACCAAGGACTAACCAAGNGACAAAGACTAACCAAGGACTAACCAAGGACTGGCTAAGGACAAAGACTAACCAAGGACTGGCCAAGGACAAAGACTAACCAAGGACTAACCAAGGACTGGCCAAGGACTAGCCAAAGACTAACAAAGGACGAACCAAGGACTGGCTAAGGACCAGCCAAAGACTAACCAAGGACTAACCAAGGACTGGCTAAGGACCAGACAAAGACTAACCAAGGACTGGCTAAGGACCAGCCAAAGACTAACCAAGGACTAACCAAGGACTAACCAAGGACTGGCCAAGGACAAAGACTAACCAAGGACTGGCCAAGGACAAAGACTAGCCAAGGACCAGCCAAGGACTAACCAAGGACTGGCTAAGGACCAGACAAAGACTAACCAAGGACTGGCCAAGGACAAAGACTAACCAAGGACTGGCCAAGGACAAAGACTAGCCAAGGACCAGCCAAGGACTAACCAAGGACCAGCCAAGAACTAACCAAAGATTAGCCAAGGATTAGCCAAGAACCCATCAAGGAAAGTAGGAAATTTTGAATGGCTACATCTGTACATGGTTGATGTTGCAGCAATAAGCTAATTAATATTAAATGTAATTATAAAATCATATAATGACCAGAGAGAACAGATCGACAGAGTCCAGGTAGAGATAAGCTGCAATGATCCAACGATTTCCCCACCACGGATGCAGACATTTCTCCACCTCTAGGAGGCGCTGCAGTCAGAGGAAGACACCTGACCACCTGGAAACCTCAGCAGAGCAGCCTCGCTTGGGCGGTTCGTGGAAGAAAAACCAGGGACGGATTCTTCTGTTAAGGCG
>NW_015150770.1:804309-809432 GCF_000732505.1 Cyprinodon variegatus | reverse complement strand
AAATATGAGAATTAGATAATATGCTGTTGAAATGAGACAATGCAATTGTGTTTTCTTATTTTAAGTGTAAATTGCCTTGTTCTATTGGCAAAATGTCTGTTTTATCTCCTCAATCCAAGAACAAGTGCACTTATTTTAAGAAAAAATTACTTCTCTAGATTTCGTTTTTTTTCCAGTTGCCTGATCACAGTTTGCATCTTTTTTCTATCTTTAAAAACATTTAAAACATGAAGCAGGCGCAGTCAAACCTGAATGTAGGAACTATCTGCAGAGAAGTCCAGCTGCAGGACAAAAGCAGGAATATCGCTGCAGTACACCAGCCGGCTCACGGTCGGCCCGGCGCTCATGTCGTACACGTCCACCGTGTTCTCCACTGACCCCACAGCCAACAACCGGCGGTCAGGGCTGAAGCTGCAACCAGACAGATTCTCCATCAACAGAACCTGGAATATCTCCTTCAGTTTTAAATGCCGGTCGTTGGATCCCCTACCGGATGTCCTGCAGGCTGGCGCTGCGGTCTCGCTTCTTTGCCCAGATCTTAAGGGAGTTGGAGAGGAGGATGAGGAACTCTCCGTTCTTCATCCCGACCGCCAGCATCTCTCCATCTGAGCTGTAGCTCACACAGCGAGCGGCATGGCCAACGCACACTTTGTTCAGGAGTTTCTGGGCACAAAGAGAGAAACTGTCACACACACTGGAAAAAACATCTAGAAATAAGTACAAATGTCTTTTATTAGGTGTATTTACCTTTCATTTGAGTAGGTAAATAAGATGATTTGCCAATTGAATGAGTAGGTAGGATAATTAGATAAAACACAATTTTATTTATTTTATTTTAAAACATAAATTGACTTGTTCCATTGGCAAAGTGTCTCACTTGACTTCTCAATTCAAGAAAAAATGCACTTTTTTAAAGAAAAATTACCATTTTTTCCAGTGCATCAGGTGGATCTGTGAGACGTTAAGAGATTTATCCAACCTACCAATTTATTAAATAACTAAACCAGGGGTGGGCAACCCCAGTCCTTAAGGGCCGGTTTCCTGCAACATTTAGATTCATCCTTGGTCCAAATGGTTGAATTATCTCCACACTATGCAGTCAGTTTCTTCTTTCAGTCCTTTTAATTATTTATTTACTTCAGGTGTAAGTCAAGGACTTATCTAAAAGTTCCAGGATACGGGCCCTACAGGCCCTACAGGACTGGAGTTGCCCACCCCTGAACTAAACGCTCTCTGGTGAATCTTTAAAAAATGTTCCCTTGAGATATTTATTCTAGATTTACTGACTGAATACGAAGCATCAGATGATATCAAACCATGACAAAGATGCTAAAGTCACTAGTAGTGAAACAATGAATCAGATTAATGGATTATTGAAATAATTGTTAACTAATTTAGTAATCGATTAATCGCTAACTGAAGAATTATGACACTAAAACATGCCTTTAGCTGACAGTGACCAACTTGAATAAAACATGTTTATGTATAATTACTGCTTTAAAAAGAGCAGTAATTGTCAATCTGCTCTATCCAAAGCTCCTGAAGTGAAAAAAAGTTTCTTTAAGGAATCTTTGGCTGTAAGATTATCAATTGATTGACTGAAATAATAATCAACAGATTCATTCATTTGCAAAATAATGGTTAGTTGCAGCACTATAAGTTACCCAATGCACGAAGATAAATAGAAAAGAACAAAATGTTTCTGCTTTTTAATCAAACTAAGCTGCAAAAAGTGATGTAATAAGCAGAGACATTAGAAGTTCTGCTCTAATCCATGAGAGTGAGGGACTGGAGAGGGTCACCTTGTCACTGAGGTCCCAGAGCCTGATGGTGGCGTCGTCGCTGGCGGTGATGCAGAGCTCTTTGATCGGATGAGCAGCCAGACCCCAGATCCCTCCCCGGGCGTGGCTGTCCAGCAGCAGGTTGCACGCTGAGTTCTTCTCCCCGACCTCGATGATCTCCCCATCCTTCGTCCCCACCAGGATCTTTCCCTGAGGGGAGGAAGAGGAGCTGCAGTGAGGAAGAAGCTCCAGGAGGAGGAGGGTGGAGGTGAGAAATGCTCCGACCTTTCCTCTGCAGACGGATCGGACACACTCCACCTGCTGACCCGTCTCCAGCTGGAAGGCCCGACAGCGCTTCATCTCCTGATCCCACAGCTTCACCGCTCCGCCCTCTTTGGTCCTGATGGACAGTTCCAGAAAAAACCCTCAGATACCGAAACAGACTCAACATCCTTAGTTCCTGAACAGGAAATCATCTTTTTCACCAAGAACCTGAGAACATCTGATGCTGTGGAACTAAATGTTCCTCAGAGGAACCATCTCAGCTAAAAGTATTTAGAAACATGTCAGTGATTCAGTTTTAAACCCGGATCTGTGCGGCGCCTCACTCACGGCCGCTCCTTCCCACCGGTGACGATGAGCCCGTCCCTCAGCGTGGTGTACATGGTGAACACCGGCCCCGTGTGAGCCTTCGCCACCACTCTCAGCAGGAAGTGATCTCGCCACACGTACACGTCCCCGTTGATGGCGCCGGTAAACGTCAGGTTGTTCTGGGAATTAGAGGTAGGCGATACCAAGTAAATACAGGGTCAGCATTACCGATATCGATACTTTTTATATTTAAGCTTGGTCTATCNAGCCTACCTGCAGTCGTCTCCTCCTGTGCTGATCACATATTTGTCGTCATGGGAGAACCGGATGTTGGTCACATGAGGCGAGTGGCCGAGGTAGCGCTTGTGTTTGGCCTGCAGCCCGAAACAACAAGAACCTGGTTTAATGTGCTGCAGCATAATTTAACATACGATAAAAACGTTTGAGATCAAACCACCTGGTTCCATTCAGAGGCATGGAATCATTAATATCAATAAGGTTAAAGATTGTTGTAAATCCTCTGGGGTAACCAGTGGGAGTCAGGGTAACCTGGGCAACCAGCCTGCTTCTGATTGGTCCATTAATCCCAGTTTATCTAATACAAGCCAGGAAGCAGTGATGTCCTGGTCCAATGGTTAGCTATAATGGAAAAGTTCTGTTGGATAGCACATTGAGTCCATTCTCTGTAGTTGGCTTTTAAAACCAATTTAACTGGAAAAAAACTCTTTCAGCGTAAAACCACAGAGCCGTTCAGCATCTTGGTCAATATGGGCCAATGAAGCCATTATTTAACAGACGTATATTTCATATGCGATTGAATATTTCAAATATATGATGAAGTTTCAGATTATCTGCAGTTTTATTTGGGATGGAAACTCACAAACTTCTCTGTGCAGGGGAAGTCAAAGAGTTTGACCAATCCGAAGTCGTCCCCGCTGACAACGTTCAGTCCGGCGTGAGACACGCAGGCGCAGATCACGTCAGCTTTGTCGGCATTCCGGGGCCAAATTCCCAAAACTTCCTCTCCCAGAATGCTGCAGAAGAGATGGATGAGAGAAGCTTCTGAGCCATGGTAACAGTTACTGACTGGGTGGATGGGGGGTGGGGTTACCTGGTCCACGTCGCCCAGGTGATTCTGTCGATGGTGCTCTGCTCACTCAGGAGCTTCCCTGAAGGAACCTCAAACACAAGCCGTCTGTAGGCTCCGGTCGACACCTGAAGGCATCACAGTCTGCAGGTCAGGACATGTCTGAGTATGTGGACGCTTATCAGATAAACTAATGGATGATTTATTCTGCTGAACTTGTTCCAGGGAGCTGGTACTGACATGCACTGTATAAACAATCCAGAAATAAGTCAAAAAATGTCTTAAATTAAGTGCCAATGGATTGCATATGATTACTCTTAAAATATGAGAATTAGATAATATGCTGTTGAAATGAGACAATGCAATTGTGTTTTCTTATTTTAAGTGTAAATTGCCTTGTTCTATTGGCAAAATGTCTGTTTTATCTCCTCAATCCAAGAACAAGTGCACTTATTTTAAGAAAAAATTACTTCTCTAGATTTCGTTTTTTTTCCAGTTGCCTGATCACAGTTTGCATCTTTTTTCTATCTTTAAAAACATTTAAAACATGAAGCAGGCGCAGTCAAACCTGAATGTAGGAACTATCTGCAGAGAAGTCCAGCTGCAGGACAAAAGCAGGAATATCGCTGCAGTACACCAGCCGGCTCACGGTCGGCCCGGCGCTCATGTCGTACACGTCCACCGTGTTCTCCACTGACCCCACAGCCAACAACCGGCGGTCAGGGCTGAAGCTGCAACCAGACAGATTCTCCATCAACAGAACCTGGAATATCTCCTTCAGTTTTAAATGCCGGTCGTTGGATCCCCTACCGGATGTCCTGCAGGCTGGCGCTGCGGTCTCGCTTCTTTGCCCAGATCTTAAGGGAGTTGGAGAGGAGGATGAGGAACTCTCCGTTCTTCATCCCGACCGCCAGCATCTCTCCATCTGAGCTGTAGCTCACACAGCGAGCGGCATGGCCAACGCACACTTTGTTCAGGAGTTTCTGGGCACAAAGAGAGAAACTGTCACACACACTGGAAAAAACATCTAGAAATAAGTACAAATGTCTTTTATTAGGTGTATTTACCTTTCATTTGAGTAGGTAAATAAGATGATTTGCCAATTGAATGAGTAGGTAGGATAATTAGATAAAACACAATTTTATTTATTTTATTTTAAAACATAAATTGACTTGTTCCATTGGCAAAGTGTCTCACTTGACTTCTCAATTCAAGAAAAAATGCACTTTTTTAAAGAAAAATTACCATTTTTTCCAGTGCATCAGGTGGATCTGTGAGACGTTAAGAGATTTATCCAACCTACCAATTTATTAAATAACTAAACCAGGGGTGGGCAACCCCAGTCCTTAAGGGCCGGTTTCCTGCAACATTTAGATTCATCCTTGGTCCAAATGGTTGAATTATCTCCACACTATGCAGTCAGTTTCTTCTTTCAGTCCTTTTAATTATTTATTTACTTCAGGTGTAAGTCAAGGACTTATCTAAAAGTTCCAGGATACGGGCCCTACAGGCCCTACAGGACTGGAGTTGCCCACCCCTGAACTAAACGCTCTCTGGTGAATCTTTAAAAAATGTTCCCTTGAGACATTTATTCTAGATTTACTGACTGAATACGAAGCATCAGATGATATCAAACCATGACAAAGATGCTAAAGTCACTAGTA
>NW_015150770.1:800495-801894 GCF_000732505.1 Cyprinodon variegatus | reverse complement strand
AGCTTCAAACTGAGCTGGGGTTCAAACAGGAGCTTCACACTGAGAAAGGGATTCATCTCCACTACGACCCGTTCAAGTACCACAGGAAATCTGAGTGGCAGCCAGTTTCTCTGTTCACCTACAAACAGCGGCATTCTGTTTAAACCCTGTTCCGCCCTCCCAAACTATAAATAGGAAATACAATAGTTTGTATTGTATAACAGAAAGGCGATGAGGAATATTTTTCAGGTGGAGCTATTATTTTAAATGTCACCTTGTCTGATTTATAGGTGATTATAGGTGATTTAGCCTCACCATATTTATTTTCCAAAATAAACACTTCAAAATACCATGAAAGCCCATTTGAAACTCTGGATGAACCCTCAGACTTTATAGATCCACATCTTCACTATAAGTCAAACAAATTTGGACTGATTATGTTGAAGTCGGTTTGTTCCACAAAGGTTTTAGAGGGCGGTGTGCTGGGAGGAAATGGAATTTTTGACACAGCGGTGCCAAATGTGCAAAAATGCATTTTTCCACTCACAAAAGGGAATCTGGTCGGACAAATATGCTGATTTTCATTATTGGAGACCTTCTGCATAAGTCTTTGTTCCTAAGATTTAGCCGTTAGCTGCAATAATATCACCAAACTGAATAGAAAATAAGAATAACAGAGCAAGCTTATGTAACGCATGCTGGTTACATCACCTGAAATAGTTGCCCAATGACCTCTGACCCCTTCTTGGAAAGGTCTGAGCCTCTAGTTTCCAATGATGCCGCCATTAGTGGGCGGGGCTAAAAATGAATACCTGCTGTTGCATTACTCCCACAGAGTCACACATGTCAGGTGGAATTTCAAATTTGATTTTTGTTTACAAAGCTATATAAAAAAGTACTTGTTAAAAAATTATTTTGAAATATGTTTTAGAAATGTTAAAGCCTCATTTGAAAGGTGTGTGGATGAAACATCATGCGACTGTGTTTTGGCCATTTCTATAGACAGATGAACATCAGCAGGTGTTAGTTGGAGCCGGTACCGGGTAAATCTGCTTCCATAGGAAACACCAGGACTCATTCTCACGTTTTTAGAAGTGGCATTCGTTATAAACCAAGAACTTACGGCACCAAAGGCCACAGAGAGCATGGTCTGCATCCTGCCGTCCTTCACCGTCCCCACCACTCCTTTCTTGTACATCAGAGCACCTCCAGCCAGAGTCCAGAACTTCACATGTTTGATTCCCACAGAAACAAACTGAGTGTCGGAGTCGGGCCTGAATTCCACCACAAAGATCCGGTCAGGATGTCCGGCTTTGCTGCAAACCCTGGATCCTGAAAGAGAGGTTTTGGTTTTAACCTCCTGTTGATCTGATCTGATAACACTAGCTTCTCTTCATTGGCTTCCTGTTAAATCCAGAAT
>NW_015150770.1:798124-799387 GCF_000732505.1 Cyprinodon variegatus | reverse complement strand
AGGGATTGCTGAAGAGTCAATGAGTCGATGCAATCAGCTGGTTTTCCTTAGATAGAAAACTTTGAATCAATCTGACTGGAGGATCTGGTTGTTAATTGGCGCTACAGAAATAAACTAAATTGAATTTAACACAGCAAAGCTGAAGGAAAAAATACAAGAATAAAGAATAAATAAATGCCTAAAACCCTCATTGTTAATTTCAAAGCAGCCAGACCTTCCTGCCAACGCCACACAGTGATGGTGTGTTCAGGTTCGACACCGACAGACAGCAGCAGCTTCCCCGTGGCGCTGAAGTTCAAGTAGCCGACTCCTTTGGCGTGGGAGGAGCGGAGGACAGACAGAGTCTGTTTGCTCATGGCGTCCCACACATGGATAGAGGGATTGGTACCTGCATGTGGAAAAACCACACAGGATGTGATGTCAGCTTTAATGAGGTCAGAGGTCAAACTATGATGGCAGAGCTTCAGAGCGATACGAGCAGTTGGAGGATGTGAGCAGCTGACAAACACCATGAGAACCAGACCAGAACATACTTCCAACATATTTACTCTGCACTGCAAAAACCATCTAGAAATAAGTCAACCTTTCTTAAATTAAGTTTATTTACCATTAATTTAAGTAGGTAAATAAGATGCTCTGCCAATGCAATAGATATTTTTACTCTTAGAAAAGGATAATTGGATAATATGCACTTGAAATAAGACAATGCAATTGTTTTTTTCCTATTTTAAATGTAAATTGTCTTGTTCTATTGGCTAAAAGTCACACACACCTCCGGTGTGAAACATCAGCATCATTCTGGTTGTCTCTGGTTTTCAGGGCGTTTGCTGTGATGGGAAAGGCGGCGGGTGGCGGATTATTTTACCTGGGATTTCACTGAAGTCACCTGACGTGTTGCGAGAGACACGGGGAAAAAAAGGCCGGCCAAAACGCACATGAACAAATAAACAAAAACAAATAAAACCTGCTGTGAGTGTTTCTAAAAGCTGGAAATGTAAAGGGAACTTGAACGCGTCATCAGACCATTAAGATAAAACAGGGATCCAGCTTTTCTCTGAGGTTCTCAGAGCTGCTGAAGTCAGGCTCACTGGGACCATAATGAAAGACCAGTGCTGAGCGAGTCCCTCCCAGTGCTGAGCGAGTCCCTCCCAGTGTTGAACGAGTCCCTACCAGTGCTGAACGAGTCCCTCATAGTGCTGAGCGAGTCCCTCCCAGTGTTGAGCGAGTCCCTCCCAGTGTTGAACGAGTCCCTCCCAGTGTTGA
>NW_015150770.1:793717-796365 GCF_000732505.1 Cyprinodon variegatus | reverse complement strand
CCAGTGCTAAGAGTCCCTCCCAGTGCTGAGCTAGTCCCTCCCAGTGCTAAGAGTCCCTCCCAGTGCTAAGAGTCCCTCCCAGTGCTGAGCGAGTCCCTCCCAGTGCTAAGAGTCCCTCCCAGTGCTAAGAGTCCCTCCCAGTGCTGAGCGAGTCCCTCCCAGTGTTGAGCCATTTATAAACAAGAGCTCCCTTAGAAATAGATTACCATGTATGCAGATGATACTCAGTAAATTCTGTTAGTCACGAAATAACTTTGAGGCTTTTAACAAGAATCGAAAGTTTTCTGTAATAAAGATAAAAATGCAAAATAAAGCATCATTTTTAACTGAACCATGAATAAGGTTTAAACTAATGCTGTGATATTTATTTTTTTGTTGTTGTATTGGTCAGGTTGGGGTCTGAACTGCTTCCTCTCCCCGGAACATCCCAAGA
This sequence comes from Cyprinodon variegatus, assembly GCF_000732505.1. Lineage (NCBI taxonomy): Eukaryota > Metazoa > Chordata > Actinopteri > Cyprinodontiformes > Cyprinodontidae > Cyprinodon > Cyprinodon variegatus. Next base: position 795,932 of record NW_015150770.1, on the reverse strand, counting down.
TCATTCCCCCCATCCTGCCCTCCCTCCGCTGGCTGGCGCCTGGGCTCGCCCGTGCACTGGTGGTGCTTGGTGTTTGGGGGTGGATGCCCAGGCGGCTACTGGCTCATTCCTGGCAGCTAATCCAGGAGGTCCCCCTGGGCCCGGCCGGGGTTCCCGCTGACAGGTGGGCAACCCTGGGGCCTCAGGTCCCTGGGGCCCATGGCCAGATCCACTTCGGGGTGGCTGGTTTCTGGCAGAGCCTGCGGACTACTCCCCCGCGGCTCCCAGGGGCTCCGACATTGCGGTGGCTTGCAGTTTTCCTCGAGGTCATCTGTCCTCCTCCCTTTGTGGGGGTCGGATTTCCTGGGTTGGCCCCTCCTGGGCACCTTTCCTCTTGGGGTCCCTTTGGGCGTCTGGGGCTTTGGGTCGCCCATCGGTTACCTCGGAGCTCTTGAGGGGCGCGTCTATGGCTCCTCACAACCACTATTGAGCATTTTTCCTTTGCATAAACTTTACATGCTCAAGTGCCCTCTAATGAGCAACCACAGGTGTTTGGTTCCAGGTACTCAGAGATTCACCTCCACACAGACAGCCCATATTCTGATCTTCAGGTAACACAGTATACATGTTAGATTAAATAATACTACTTATACTTCAGCGATAGTATCAAGGTGTTACTTTATTGTATCCCTTATACTATATCCGGAACACTATGGCGATAGCCGTACTGCTCCACTTATGAAAGCAAAATCTGTTGGGCTTTTTTTTTTTTTGGCATCAAGACAATTATTCTTATTGCCACATTGCCAGAAAGGACACTGTAAGAAAATAAATAAATAAACTGATGCTGTCAAACATTTCAAAGCAATTCTAACAGCAAATGCTTGCATATTTTGAATGAAAATATATGAAAAATACATTTTACAGCTGCTTTAAATAGACCTAAACGTTTTAATTGTTCTCTGCTGTTTCTCTCAAGTAGAAATAGAACAAGGATGAAGAGGACGCAGAAAAAGCAGGACTATTTTAGTAAAGATGAGTTAACAGAAGCCATGCATCAGGCATTCTTATAGGAAACATTTAAAGATGGAGGCTGAGCATACCCATCTGGCCGGTTGCGATGACGTTTTTGTATTTTGGATGCTGGTTGACGGTCAGACAGAGGATGTCATCTGTGTGTTCAAGGTAGAAACTCTGAGTTCCTACAGTGCAAAAGAGGAAAACAGTTGGGCAGATGTAAAACTTCATCTATTAAAGACATTTTGATGAAGAAAGTTTTATAAACTGGTTTATTTAAATGCAACATTGGAAATTATTAATTATATGACTTGATTAAACTGGGTTTACACCCATTAGCATGAGGTTATAACCTATCCTGTGTTATCCAATGGTATAAAAATCCATAATGCATTGGTACCATTGCTGAGACTGTGGACGATGGCAGTGGCAGCAGTGTGATAGACAATATCAGAGCCGTCGTTGAGGTAGTGCAAGTTATTACGACAATCGAAGCCTCTGAAACCAAACACGTGTTCCAAAACCAGGTCCTAGAAACGGAAAACAGAGGAAAGAAGAACATGAAGAGGAGGGAAGAGAGAACGAGAGGCGCAGGCTGAAGCAAAGAGAACTGACCTCCACTGATCTCTTTTTCTTGGACACATTGTTCCTCTGAAGTTTCTCAGGCTGTGGAGCTGCTCGACTCACAGGAGGCCTAACGGACCAATTAGTGAGTTTATCATTAAAAGGTCAAATAAAAACTACAAAAACACACATGATGAATAACAGCCTGGTGGTCCAAGTGAACTAAATACATTCTCAATTACGTAACCATGAAAAAATAATGACTGATAAAAGACAGAAGTGACTTTGGAGACAAAAAGTGAAGACCTGGGAAAAGCCATTTTAGAGCAAACATCTGTCTGTTTATGACACTAATGGATGGATTTAATCTGTTCTACTTTGAATGAAACCCGGCACCCCTAGCCAAGGAAACATTCTCACTTCATTCTCTGGGATCTACACACATGCACAGCCCAGAGGGGAAATACAGCTGGGTTATCTTCAGTGTTGCCTCTTATTGGGACCCACTAAGAAGAACACCACAAGCAATGGCCCATTGATTCAGATGCCTGAACCAGAGTCACTGATATCCAGAAGCTCAGACTCTAAAGGCTGTCTTCCTTTTTGATAAAGCTTCTAGTTAGAGTGGCTCAGGTTATCCTGATCTATCTCTATA
>NW_015150770.1:790607-792877 GCF_000732505.1 Cyprinodon variegatus | reverse complement strand
CATAACAGGCCAGAGCAGCAACATTTAGCCCCATCTGTCCACTCTGATCAACTTTCTAGAGAGTCCAGCTCTTTCCGGGAATAACCCTGTGTTTGATGGTAAGTTTAAACATCATATATCTAGTTAGGATTGCTCATCCTTCCCCATAACTAAAGGAACATTTCATATCTCTGTGGAGACATCCTGACAGCTAGAATTGTTCCCAGTCCTTCCCTTCCACCTGACTCTCACCTCTAGTTTCCAACTCCTTAGAAAGTAAATAAGGGAAACTTCTTAGCCAGGGATTGACTTCCACCCTTCCACCATGGGAAATCTTTTTTTGCATTTCCTTCTACGTGTGAAAGGATTTGTGAACTTTTGGCATCAACCAGGATACATTTTGACGATATTTTTGCTCTAAATATGGGACCGTTCCTTATGCTACTGGTTGCCCACCCCGCTCACACACTCAGACATCCCTTCGCATGGTCTCTGGTAAAAGGAGCGATCTGCTGTTATTCCAGGCTGGGCCTGACCGAGCTCCAGGAGACAAAACAAGGTTTCCAAGCATAGGAAACTTTTATCTTCTTAGAGTTTTTACTAGATAATTGCCAGGGATCATTTAGCCCTCAGTGAGGAACATAACAGATGATTATGTTCATTCTAACAGACAGATGGACATGCAAGTGGACAGGTTTTACCTGGATCCCCTGGAAAGCAAAGGGACAGAGTCAAGTTACAGATTAGAACAAGCACCCCATCACTCTTGTTCTCATGTGTGCAGCAGCAGCCAGTCAAAATGGCCCTTCCCAGTCAAAAGCCGACTTCCAGCCATTGGAGTGACGCCCTCCCTCTCCTGGGTGTGCATATTTTTTTTACTCTGACTCCACCCTTTCACTGAATCACAGGGTCTGACCAGGAGATGGCGCTTCGCTTTAGATCCGAAAGTCCACAAATCATGACAAATAACATTTTAGTACAAATTTTGATGTTTAAAAAGGAATTGTAGGGGACCAGCCAAGGGCCCATTAAGGAAGGTTGGGGAATTTTGAATGGCTACTACTGTAATTTACAGTAACAGCCGACATATCACACACCCACAATGCACACGCATGCAGACAAAGGCTATAGGCCCGTAGAAACACGTGTGACTGGTTGTAGCTACATGCTAACAAAATGCCACTGGCGTAGTTTCAAACTAACGAGCTTATTGAGCCATTTTACCCTCACCTTCATTCATCCTGCTCAGGAAGACGTATTTTCCTAATAAGTCCTTTCTACTTTTAACATTTAGCAGGTAAAACATTGACCACTAAGACTAACTTACTGATTTTCCTGTTTTCGTGTGAATGAAACCATGGGAGAGGAAGGGGAGGTGTCCTGCTGCTTTGGTCAGGGCTCTGCTTTAGGGCCATGTCCCACCTTCTCTATCCAGCGTCTGCCTGATGTCCCAGATTCTCCTAAAACGCTGGCATACGCTCAACTTTCTATGTATTTTTTCAATTTTGGGCGTATACGTAGAGTATTCATAAGTCCAGAACTTCTGTCCAACGACAGCGTAAGTTCTGCATAACGCACGGCAGCGTAATGCCCATGAAATGATGCGCAGTGTCCTGAGGGGGGCAGTGATGCGCCACGGAGGCGCCCGCCCTGCATAAAAAGATTTCTTTGTAAGGTTAAATATTAAAGTGTGCCTTTTTTTGTCCTCCTGAATAGGGGTGATTGTTTAGAGGCTTTGTTCCATTCTTTATGCTGAGATGTAGGGAAAGGAAGGAGGGTTGAAAAGAAGTGTCCTCCCTTGGTTAGATATCGGGGAAAACATAGATAAACAGGTCCTTATTGTGTTCAAGATTCTCACGTCCTGTTTTTGGTGTGAACGGGAAACGGTTGTCTGAAATGTTTATCTGAACAAATTTATGTCCTTTGATGAACTAAAGTGTTTCTCTTGGGAAGATTTAATGTTCGTGTGTAAGGAGTCTCTTTATAATGCAATGGTGGGCAGCGACCTAGCCAGAGCTACACTGGGAGCTGTAGCAGCTGTTTCGTGTAGTTCTCCTCTGCAGAGTAAAATAAAACCTTTTCTTGCTCGCATATCAACTCTCAGTGCTCATTTTTACTCCACAGCGTCATGTCTGCTAGGAAGTTTGTTTGCTGTGGCCCTGAACGCAGGGAGGATCCTTCTGGCTCCCCCTATGATGGGGATGAAGTCTGGAGGAGAACTGACGGTTTCCTCCTGTGAACCCCCTTTATACCAAAACGCTGCCAATACGCCATTATACAGTAGCTGGAAG
>NW_015150770.1:787546-789614 GCF_000732505.1 Cyprinodon variegatus | reverse complement strand
TGCATTTGAGATATCAAAAAAGTACTCCAGAGTGTTGTTCAGCATGGGGGTGAGTAGAAAATGAAGGCTAATCATGTTTTCGGTGTACTATTCCTTTAAGATATGCTAATAAAAAGGCTCTGCAGGGGGGGGGTCCAGGAGAGAGTAGTGTGTTGGGTTGCAGCTCTCTCCTTCTGCAGAAGCTGTTAAAAATCTCTTTCCTGTGTGGACTCAGTTCCTCTTTTATGAACCTACATTTTTTAACCCAACACTCGCCGTATGTCGACGTGTGCCACCATGCAGCAGCATGTTTCAGCGTGTTTCAGCGTGCTCATAACGTATCCAAAACATACCCATAACTTATCCAACGTATGCCAGCAGTTTTACCAGAGTTTCCGTACGCGAGACATACGCTGGCTAAATCATCAAGGTGTGACAGGAGCTTTAGAAATCTCATTTACCTCCATTCATGTGTGAATCTTTGGCTCCTATTAACGTTGACAAAGTTTCTGTGCTGATGTGTTGTTGTTTACTTTGTGTACATTTTCATGCTTTCTCACACAATTAACTAGGATTTAGACCAGACATACCTTCTACCCATACCAAGCCGGATCCTTTCTCGAGGTTTATTTACAGCAAGTTACTGTTTAACCAAAGTGTCAGTAATTTGTTTTGAGTCTGATAACTTTCCATTATTGTAAGTAAGGAGGAACAGACTCTGCTCAGGCAGAACAGGGCTGATTACCGTGCAATAAGGACCTTATGATGAACTGTTCTCTCTTTGCAACGATCAAAATAAAGTGCAAATTGAGTAAAATCCATTGATCTCGGTTTATTTAACTGGAGCAAATAGATTAATACCTTTTCCCACTACAGTGGATAAATCTGAATGGAAACTTTGTTGACCGTGGAGCAAAGATGGCTTCCTGTTAGTATGTTTAATGAGTAGAAACACAGCCACCAGCGTTTCCTCACAGTTTAAACTTACAGATCATGCAGAAATCTGGACATGCAGAGAATAAAAAAACAGAAATACGCATTAAGATCGATCAGCTGCAAGCATTAATCCAACACAGCAAGAATAGAGAGGATGTTTCATCCTCAGATGGACAGTTTAGGTTTCAGTGGACAAAGTTAAACAGAAGAAGACTTCTGTCTTAAGCAAACAACTCAAAGTAACAGATCACAGCATCTCAACATTCAGCCTATAATTTAATTAAACCCTAAGTCCCGCAGGACTAAGTTTAGAATAAAGGGAAGCCATTGATATCAGCTGTGTTCCTACCTTTCCTCAGGAGACAGCTCCTTCTGCTGCTGGTGAGGTTTGGTTCCTCTCATCTCTCGGATGCTGACGGCGTACATCTTAGTGACGTAATCCACCGTCTTCTCTCTGGCTACATCACTGTCATAACCTTCAAACACAACAAAAATCGATCTAAAAGTCTGTTGGCTGCATTTTTAAAAGGTAAAGTTGCTGGAAAGGATGTTGAAATGTTTCTGAGTAGGCAGCAGCATTGGTGGTAAATGAGACAGAAGAGTTCCTGGAAGTGTGATGACTGTGATGGACTCCATCTCAGTCAGAGGATAGGATGCTAGTTAGCATTCAGACCCACCTCCATCCTCCTCGATGTCATCCTCTGACTCCTCGCTGTCCGCCACTGGTGGTGGATCCAGCTCTCTGTTGACTCCGCCTCCTCGCTCCCGGGCCCAGATCATCAGAGCCGTATCGGCTCCACCCACCGTCAGAAGGGCCGAGTCATCCTGCGCCCAGCGGACATTGGTCACCTGGGCACTGTGCCCCACGTACCGTTTAAATCGGGCGTACTGACCCTGATGGTGACATGAAAAAACAACGAATTAGATCCATCTGCTGAATATCAGAACACCATAAAGTTACCTAGGAAACCTTGGAACGATGCGATGAAGGTAAAACCTTGTGTTTTAGTAATTGCCATAAAAGTGCCTTAAAAGTAGCTAAAACCTTTTCTTACAGGAAGGAAATTTATTAATTTTTTAAGAGCCTGGTGACAAATTATGAAACTAGATGGGAGTAAAGAACATATTTATAAAAATGGCAGCATTAATCTTT
>NW_015150770.1:785048-786897 GCF_000732505.1 Cyprinodon variegatus | reverse complement strand
TGTCCATCATCCGTCCATCCATCCATCTTCTTCATACTCTGACAGGGTAGCTGAACAGTTTCAGGAATCCAAAGTCGTCTCCGGTGGCGAGCAGCGTTCGGTCTCTAGTGAGCGATGCTGCGTTGATCTCAGTGATGTCACTGTGAGTTGGCCAGATTCCCTCACAACTGGATCCCAGTACAGAGGTCCAACTGGACCACTCGATCCGCTCCAGCTGCAAACACACAGAGCGGTAAAGGTAAACCCAGGAAGACCAGAGGCCCTCTCAGGGAAGACCCCTTCAGTCAAACTACAGCACATTTATGAAGTTCTGTAGAAGTGGTGAATAAAGGATGTTGGCTTTAATCTGTTTGGGTTTAAAACTCTTTCCTTAACCATCACCTGCAGAATTTTGTCTTTGAATGAGTTTTCCTGACCAAATAGCAGCAATGGAGGAATATATAATATATCTAAAGTTAAAAGCTGCAGATTAGGTCAAACCTGGTCTCTATAACGAGCAGCCAGAGGTTCTACTGCAGTAACATGAAGCTGCTGAGGCATCAGGTTCCATTCCTTCCCTGCAGGTGACCCAGACTAGAGTAATGACCCTGAATGTCCCCTCAGTCCTGCTAAGCAGGTCCAAACACAGAGACACGGACCTCAGAGTTCTGGATGGTTTGTCTTCTTCCTCTCGGGGCTTCGAAGAAAAGCTGCTCCTTTGCTCCGGTGTTGACCTGCAGCAGTTTACCTGCAACATGTTAAAAAAGCTGATTGGCTGTAAGGAGAGAGAAAAGGGGCGTGGCCTGTGCAAACAAAGGGAGCCTCATTTCATTTCAAAGACAGAGTTAACCTTTAACCCCGACTTCCACAGGGTTTTAAACGTTTCATAAATTTTAGAGTAAATATCAAAGGAATTCAGAAAGGTGAACGGTTCACTGACACGGTTCAGCTGAACTGGTTCTGAAGCCTTCAGCAGAGGGACGGTTTACCTCGGGCGTCCCAGTCCATGTGCGTGATGTAACTGGACGCTCCTTTACAGATCCCCAACCTCTTGGTGCTCAACGTGTTGTAGATGTCAACAAAGCTGTCATGTGACGCCACCGCCAGGTATTTCCCTGGATCTGAGAGCAGAAACACAGAAGAAGATCTTTCCAGATTCCAGCAGGAGGAGACGTTATGAAACCTCTGATGGTTGATTGATCGGGTCAAAACTGCAGAGTGTTGGACTCTGGAGGCTCTGGACTGAGAAAGACGGACCGTTATCAGCATCTCAGCATGTTTGGGTTTTTTTTATCTGTCACCTTTTAGCTACGTGTATTTTTCTGTAAATGTTCTGTTTGTAAAGCTTTATTTAATATAAGAATGTATTTTTCTGATTAAACATTAGTATGCAAGCAGAATGCTTGAGCTTAGCTGTAGCTGATTTAATTCACATTTTTTTGGGGGGAGGGGTTTGTTTACAAGTTTTAGTGGTTATTATGTGAAGGTTTTCCAGGCCAGTTGAGGTGAGGCCGCCTTTATTTCCTTAACATTCAGCAGAAATGAACCCATAAGATAAACCATAAAGACATTTGTTCCTTCACAAATGTCAGGTTGGAGGTAATGATTTAAAAACTTCTTTAAAAACAAATTCCTTACTATCTAGATGTAAATAAATAAATTCAAATACAAAAAAAACTGTAAAGTCAATTATTTTCTTTATTCAAAAAGTAAAAAATAAACTTTATTAATTAAAGACAAATCTCAGCCTTTGTATTAAAAAATAGAAAATCGAGATTTTGATATTAAAATTACAATTAGAAACTAGGGATGCACGATATTGAGATTTTGGCCGATATCCGATATGCCGATATTTTAAAACTCATGTAGC
>NW_015150770.1:782205-784346 GCF_000732505.1 Cyprinodon variegatus | reverse complement strand
GATAGGGGGTCGATTATATCGTGCTTCCCTATTAGAAATGATGCAAAACAGACATTATTGTGGAAAATCTTCCGATTGACAAATTTTATTAGCAGAGAGCGAAATAAAAGGCTATAAAGGGTTTTTAAGGTAAAGAAAAAACATGTTTCTCTATGCATGGGATAAGCACACAACCTGTGTTCAGAGGCTTTGCAGTCGCAGGTTCGAGTCCCGGCCTGTTGACCTTTGCTGCATTTCTTCTCTCTCTCTCTAATCCCATTTCCTGTCTGCATACTTTTAAGAATACTGAAATAAAAGCCACTAGAGCAAAACTAATAATCTAACAGAAAAATAGTAGAGATCTACAGATCTTTACCTGCATAAAAATATTTTTAAACACCGGCAGAGATTTTCAGGACCAGCTGAAGGTGAACAGCTGTGATATTCGTCCTTATTTGAACCCCAGAGAAACAGAAACCAGCTGAAGGTTTGGGAGGAGGACTGGGAATATCACAAAGTGGGATCAGATAAACTCAGTGTCACAATTTGGTTTTTGTGAGGACCCAAATGCAGAGGCTGACAGGCAGGGGTGAGTTCTTAAAAGATTTAATGAAAGATCAGGCAGCAAAAACAGGAATCCAAAAAATCAAACTTAAAAATGTTAAACAAAAGCAGGTATATAAAAATCCAACACAAAAATCAAACACAAACCAGAACCATGGAGACATCAGGGGAAAACCATCAAGGAGCCAGGATGAGAAAAAGTAAGACGAGGAACCAGCAAAGAGAGACAGCAGAGGGAGAGTATTTATGGCTGACTGAACAAAGGCAGGACTAACGAGCTGATGAGGAGCAGGTGTGACTAGAGCTGATGAGGAGCAGGTGTGACTAGAGCTGATGAGGAAGCCAAGGGAAAAGAACACAAGGGGGCAGCAGAGGACAGACAAAGAAAAACCTAAGCAACTTAAATGAATCTGGAACACACCAATAAAGCTAGAAAACAAGGAAAAACCTGGATTAACCTGAAACTGAAAACTTAGAGAAAAACAACAGAACCAAGGTCGTTACACTCAGATCTCTTTTGTGTTGGAAAATTTATATTTCTCTTATTTCCTATATTGATTTATGGTTTTTACTCTCAAAAAAGATTTAGTTCAGTTTGTTTTGCCTGCAAGGCCACAAAACGCCAGAGTGAGGGCTGTTTTTATACAAGACGTTCTTATTCACATAATAAGCCAGATTCTTTCTCTAGTTTTATTTATGGCATCTTACTGTTTCACCAAAGTGTTGAATCCTGCTCAGGCAGAACAGGGCTGATTACCGCGCAATAAGGGCCGTATGATGAACTCTTCTCTCTTTGAAAGATGAAATAAAGTGCCGACTGAGTGAAATCCATCGATCAACGTTTATTTAACTGGAAAAAATAGCTGAATAGTTTTTTCCCATGACACATTTTTAATGAAATAAGTTGCAGCCTGATGCTCTGGGTTGCATTTAGACTCTGAATGAGCAGAAACCCTAATCAACTCATTTATTTAGTAGTTATCAGTGCTTTATTCCTCAGGCTTCCTACCTGGGCTGAAGCGGATGTCAGAAATAGCGTCTTTGCGATGGTGGAAGCTCAGCAGGTCCTCCAGCGTGTCTGCGTTCACCACCAGGACGCCGCCGTCGCTGAGTCCCACCGCCAACGCTTTCCCATCAGGAGAGAAGGAGCAGCAGCGGCCGCCTGGACGGACAACCAGAGAGAGAGAGAGAGAGGAGATCAGAGCAAGTTTTCAGTTCTAGTCCAAGTCCTGATGGTGGGCTCAGGTCCAGACCATCTGGTTCTGACTGTTTCCACAGATGATTTGAGTCATGCAGCAGAACAACAGCAGCAGCATCAGCGCTGAAGAACGTGTGGAGAGAAGGAAACTTTCATGTCACATGATGCTGGTGAAGATTCTCAGTGATCCAGATCACAGTTATTCCAAAAAAGTAAAAAATAATAACCCACTATGCTGGAGTCTCTTTAAAACTCAAGAGGATTTTCTCCAAACACAAAATTCCAGAACATTTCAAACCAAACAGACCCTTAAAGGAATAGTACACCCAAAACATGATTAGCCTTCATTTTCTACTCACCCCCATGCTGAACAACACTCTGGAGTACTTTTTTGATATCT
>NW_015150770.1:780544-781655 GCF_000732505.1 Cyprinodon variegatus | reverse complement strand
ACTTTTTTGGAATGTCACATGATCTAAATAGTGTGTAAAAGGGGGCGTGGCCACGGCTCTGACCTCTCTTCAGCTTCCGGACGGCCACCATGCGGTGATTGGCTGACGTCTCCCACAGACGGAGGGTTTTATCGTCGCTGACGGTGACACAGACGGGAAGGAGAGGATGGGCGGCCAGACCCCACACCTCTCCTTCCATGTGACCCTGAACAGCAGAATCATAGGCACATGTTTAATAAAAGATTAATCCAATAAACAACCTAATCTTTCAGATTTAAAAAATCTTTATCATATTACTAAGAATATTCTAATATTATTCGATTTTTTTATTTTGTATATTCTTTACAAACATGTTTAGATTTTATTATACTGTAAAGGGATAATAAGATATAAAATAAGAAAGACTAGAAGAAAATCTGATTATTTTCACATTAAAGTATTTTATTGTATTTTCCATGTGAGAATCAGAAGCATAAACCTCCCTCAGCAGGTGGATCTAAACCTAAATGTTTTCCATGATTGTTTCTGTCCGGTTCTGCTCAGAGTTCCAGCAGAGCGGAGCGTCAAAGGGAAGGAAAACCCACCTGCACCAGCAGGGTCATGGGTCCGGTCTTGTCTATCTCCAGAACTTCTCCGTTTTTGGTTCCCACCAGGATGTGACCGTGACCCAGACTGATGGCTCTGATGGACGGGTTGTCCTCCAGCAGAAGGCCTGTTCACACACAGAGGAACTCCATTCAAGCTAACAGACTTTCCTGGACGTTCAGAATGAACGTTGGAAAACCAGAGAGCCAGCGAACAGCTTCCATCTTTGGATCAAACCTCAGACGTTTTCTCAGCTGAAAAAACATTTTTCTAATGTCTGGCACCATTTTATACCTTTAATAGCACAGAATCTCTGCTGTGGATAATTATTAACACTCAGAGACATGTCACAGTTTGTCCACAGGAGGGCAGTGTTACATTGCTTAAAGACAGCTGGAGGGTTGAGTGGAGTTTCATAAATAATTCAATTACTAAATATGGCATCTTGGTTTCAGCATTAGTGTAAAAAACAGGAAAATCTCCATAAGAGCTTTGAAAATGGTTTTTCCTCTTCCATCCATCCATC
>NW_015150770.1:776950-778377 GCF_000732505.1 Cyprinodon variegatus | reverse complement strand
ATCCATCCATCCATCCATCCATCCATCCATCCATCCATCAATCCATCCATCCATCATCCATCCATCCCTCCCTCCATCCTCACCTTTAGACCCTGCGGACAGAGCCGTCCTCTTGATGGCGTAGGTTTTCAGGCAGCGGTCAAACATGTCGTCCCACAGCTCCACCACTCCATCCTTCCCTCCCGTCACAAAACCCTGAAACCAGAAGTTTGACTGTGAGAAAAACGAGGAGTTGAGGAGCAGCCGCTGCCTTGGACTGATGAGTGGACACATTTACATCCTCACAACCTTTTTTTTTTATTTATCTTACTTCTTATCGATGACAAACAAACAGATGCAGCATAAACCTCAGTCTGTGTTTTTAATTCTTATTATAACCTTTATCAATCAAACAGGAGGAGAGTTTCAGCAGCTTCACAGATGAAGTTTATTGATTTTAAGAATCAAAGAGAGAAGAAAACCAATTGTACATCATATCCTAGAAACAGCCCCTAACCTGCTGTCACTCTAAACTCTAGATGATCAGGATCTGATTGGAAATTAAACCGATTCCTGGATCATATATCTATAGATCTGATCTGAGTCTGTGCCTCCAGATGACTCTAACTGAACCAGCGGATACAGAACGTTCCAGGAGCTCCATCATCAGGCGGATCCTCCTCACCTTGTCCAGGGACAACATGGCGAACACCGGCCCGTCATGAGCTTTCACCGTCTTCAGCAGCACCGGCTCCTTCCAGATGTAAACGTCTCCGGTGGCGGCTCCAGAGAACACCAGCGCCTCGGTGCGCCCGTAGCACACTGACATCATGGTCTCTGGACGGCCCATGCCCCTGAACGCACCACGCCTGAAGGTCAGGCCCCCGCCTGCCGTACAGTGGAGGGAGAACGTAAATGGAACCTGAACAGATGGTAGTTTCTGCTGAATGCTAGAAAATGTTAATAGTTTATCTGAAACGGAGCTGATTGCACTGATGTAGAGGCTTTGATTAAAATAATCTATAAACTGCTTTCTAGTAGAATTAAACTCTTCATGGTTTATTTAATTTTCTTGCCTAAATTAGATATTTTTTATAGATATGATGTCAAACTGAGAGGAATCTTTGAAGCCGTTAAAAGTTTATCTAAACAGATTTTATAGAAGCTGCAGAGGATGAAATGCACAATAACACTGAAACCGTTTCTACTGAGTTTTACGTTTCTATTGACTCTTCCACTGCAATTTGTACTTATATAAATCATTATGTTTAAAATAACAGGAATTAATTCTGTCAATGCTAAAACATGTTTCCTTCTTTGTGTACAACATCTATTCTATTCAGTTTATTTCTATAGCTCCAATTCCCATCATGTCATCTCAGGTCACTTTCCAGTTCACCAGATCATCCAGTCAGATTGATTCAAAGTTTTCTATCTAAGGAAAACCA
>NW_015150770.1:768072-773860 GCF_000732505.1 Cyprinodon variegatus | reverse complement strand
TCACTGCTGGAAGATGGCAGGAGGGAGGGGCTACTATATTTGGGCAAAAATGGCCGCTCCCAGACTTTTATATTTTTTTTTACTGATTAACACTAAATTCATAAAATCACTGCAGATGTATTAGTTTTTGGTATAAATAATGATCCATTGGTTTTTCCTTGCTGATCAAACTTTTCCTTTAACTGTAGCAGGTGGATGAATTATGCTTTAAACTCGTCTATCAGTGTTTTGGATGTTTTTGGGTTTTCAGTACCGAGCCGTAGCCAGTTTCTCTCCTCGCTTCCAGTCCCAAACGACGATGGAATGTCCGTCATCCACTCCGACGGAAACCAGACTCTTTCCATCAGCTGGGAGGACAAACAGAGAAGAAGGGAGCATCACAGCGGAGGCTAATGAAGGGTGAAAGGTCACAGGGGTTCAGCCATCTTAATCCAGATCTCTGCTGCAGTGATAGGAGATGTCTGTTATAAAATCACTGACCTAACCTCCAGAAAAGATTTAAAACCAGCAGAGAATTTATCACTCAGCAGTCAGATAGTTTTATTTTTAACCTTTGTTAAGAAGTTATCAATCTGGAAAAAAAAAAAAAAATCTTAACAGTTTTAGTCAGACATGCTTAATAACCAAGAAGACAAAGTGATTTTAAAATTATTACTTCAACTTTCTACAATACTGAATGAGAGAATAAGCTTCACTTTTAGGAAAAAAAAAACCTTGAATGTGTCACGGTAAAAAAGTATTCAACTATTCACCCCAGTTAAATAAACGGAGCTTGATGGATTCCACTCAGTCGGCACATTTATTCATATCTTTGCAAAGAGAGAACAGTTCATCATACGGCTATTATTGCTCGGTAATCAGCCCTGTTCTGCCTGAGCAGCGTTCGTTCCTCCTTAGTTACAATAAGTAACTAAGGAGGAACAATAATAGTCAAAACAAATTACAAACAGTAACGTTATGAATAAACCTTGAGAAATAATCTGATTTATAATGAAAAGAAGGTGAAACAGATTGAAAACGTTTATAATGAGTAAATAGCATAAATCAATATATGAGATAAGACAAATCTAAAGTTTCTGACCACAAACGTTACCTGAGAAGTCCAGCGCACACACGCCTCTGTGATGGTGACCCCTAAGCAGCGACAGACACTTCAGGGTCTGGACGTCCCAAACGTGGACGGCTGGGTCTCTGCCCACCTGCAGACAGAGGATCAGGAAGGTTGTGGGACTGAAACCTTCAGATAAAAACCTGATGGCTCCGTTTTAATCAGAGAGGATAGAAGGAGGACGATGTGTCTGTTTGTTTGGGACCGAGAAGTTTTTCATCCCCGTTCCTAAATGGTGATTTCATGCTCTGCTAATTAAAGGGTTCTCATGGCACTTTATAAAATGTCAGGATTGATGCATGGATGATCTGAAAATAAAAACTGGCATCATATGCATCCCTGATGATCCTGGAAATGCCTGCAGAGCTGAAGCAGCTAAAATGTAGCATGATGTATAAACAGTGCAGGGATTGGAGGAACTCCAGGATCAGACGGCTGGTGTCTGCTTCTGAGCGTTTGGACCACCTGTCCTGTTGCAGCGTAGTCCTTCAGCGGGTGGATGCTCAGGCTCAGGATGTCGTCATCATGGCCCAGGTAGAAACGCTGGCTGTGCAGCTGCCGGTTGTAAACCACACCCACCGCCGCCACATGGTACACCACCTCGCCGCTCTGGGTGTAGAACAGGTTGTTCCTGCAGTCGAAACCTCGATATCTGCACACAGACACAACATACAGCTGATAAAAAGCAGCAGCGTTAGGAAGGGCCAAAGGAGCCTAAATAAAAACATTTAAATTAACAGATGTATTACACTAAAACATCTTTTAGAAAACATTTTCAGGATGAATGAGACCAATATAGATACGTTTGTTCCTAATGTAGCAACCCATGTTTGTAGAAAACAGACACAGCAACAGCACAAAAAGCTCAAACCAGCTGTAAAACACGGCAGTGGAGGGTGATCATGCGGGCTTGTATTGTAAATATTTTTATAACAAAGGCTAATTTCATTTTTTTCAAGTGTTGCAGCAGATTTTTGGTTTTATTTGGATCAGGACTTTGATTATTCCTCTCTCGCCATCTTCTCGTCCATCTTCCATTTAGCTCAACCCATCTCCCCTTAGCTCCACCCATCTTCCTATTAGCCCCACCCATCGTACATGTAGTTCCACCCACATCTCCACCCGTATTCTTTTATCTCTGTCAGGAATCCAGTTTGTGTGGTCTGTTTTTGTGTTTCCTTTCCTCCTCCACCAGGTGGTGCCCCGTCCTCATTGGGCCTCCCTGCACACCTGCAGCTCGTTGCCTCATTACCTGAGGACTCTTAAGCTGCTGACTGCCTCTACCTGGACGCCAGAGTGTTTGTCAGTTTGGGTACTCTAGTCAAACTGAGTTTTTGTCTACTTGAGTTTTAACCTTGCTGTTTTTGTCTTTGCCTTTTGGCAGGAAGTCATCCTGCAAACTGGATGTTTGGGACCTTCTCCCCCTGGAAGGATTCTCTGAGCACCAAACTGAGCTGAGGATTCAAGCTTGTGGTTTGGATCTACCTTTTCCCCTGAAGGATTGTTTTGGGCTTCTCTCTGAGCAGGGGATTCATCTCCACAATAACCTGTTCAAGTACCGCAGGAAAACTAAGTGGCTTCATATTTTCCGTTCACCAAGGAACAACAGCAATCTGGGTAAACCCTGTCCGCCCTCCAACAAACAAGTCATTCACTGGAACAACCCACACCGACTGGATTCAATAAGAAAACGTGAGTCGGCAACCTTAATTCCCTTCTTCAATCAAGAAAACACAAATTTCCCACTGACCCTGAACTAACCGCAGAATCTTCCCTTCTCTTTTTACTCCCGGTTTGACGGTGTTTAGAGCAGCACTGTCCTCCTCTCTACTTGCTCTGAATAAAACATTTCCTGGTCTCTCTGTTTGGTCTTCAGCATTTGTTTCAAATCTTTAGTTAAATCATGACAATCTCCACTTATCTTCTCATTAGCTCAAACCATTTTACAGTTAGCCCCACCCATATTTTATTAAGCCCCTAAGATATTGCCTTCAGCTCCACCCATCTTTTCTTTAGCCATACCCATCACTCCTTTAGTCCACCCATCTTTTCTTTAACCCCACCCATCATTCTTTTAGAGCCACCCATCTTCTCTTCTCCAAGCCGCTGCCTGGTCCCTGAAGAGAAATCCTTTCCACAGCATGCCATGACGCTGCCACCATCTTGTGTTTCAAGCTGGAAGGTTTTCCATTTCACATAAATGCAAAGGGTTTGACGCAGGTTTCATTGTGAGTCCATCCGTCCAGAGGCTGAAGCTCGGTCCAAATGGGGTGAACGTTTCACCAAAGTTAAATAAACGGAGGTAAAACGGCTCCTCAACAGGATCCCAAACACAGAAGCAGATCTACAGCTGATTGGCCCAAGACCAGATCTTAACCTGCTAGAGCCGCCGTGTGGCGATGCTCAGACGCTGTGTTCAAACCCCGTTTACTGAAGGTGGAGCCATACTGGACAGAAGGGTGGACCAAAATTCCTCCACATGATGGAAGGAACTGATGAATTCAGACAGTAAAACTCAGCTGAGAGTTCCTGGTTTTAGAGAAGGTTCTACAGAGTTCTACTGCTTAGAAATAGAGGTATAATATAAGTTAAATAAACTCTTTATTTTTTATGAAGGTTTCTTTCCAAATGTGACAAAGGAAAGATCAGTCCAACATTGATGTCATGGTTGGTTTTTAAAGCAGCAGCAGTTATTACCTCTACAGGGCGTAACAGGATCTGATGAGCACTTTGCTGAGATCCTGAGATCCGAATCAGGAGGATTTATCTGAGTTATCAAGCTCAGGTTATAACGCACCTACCCAGAAACATAAAAGGAGGAATTACCCGTGAACAAACTGCAGCCGGAGGCCCTGATCCGGTCCTTTCTGCCTCTTCAGAGATCCCACCTGCTGCTTCTTCTCTCTGCTCTGCTGCCGCAGCTGAAGCAGGTCCTCCTTATAGACCTGTGGGACCACAAACCGCAGCCCATCACTATGTTGATCTTTAGAAAATGCAGAGCTAATAAACTCATCAAGAGCTCTAATACCCTGCAAAAACAATCTAGAAATTAGTAAAAAATTGCTTAAATTAAATGTATTTAACTTTAATTTGAACAGGTAAATAAGATTTGCCGATGGAATTAGTTTTTCTACTCTTAAAATAGGATAATTAGATTCATGCACTTGAAATAAGACAATGCAATAGTTTTTTCTCTTTTTAAATGTAAATTGTCTTGTTCCATTGGGAACGTGTCTCACTTACTTCTTCAATTAAAGAAAAGATGCACTTAGTTAAAGAAAAAAATGACTGTGCAATGTATATGTTATTCATATATAATAACACTGGAAAAAAATTGAAATCTAGATAAGTCTTTTTTCTCTTCAAATAAGCTCATTTGTTCTTGGATTGAGGAGGAAAGTAAGACACTTTGCCAATGGAACAATACAAGTTACACTTAAAATAAGAAAACATAGATACATTGTCTTATTTCAAGTGCATTTGATCTAATTATCTTATTTTAAGAGTAAAAATACTCATTCCATTGGCAAACGTTTTAATTTAAATACTCTAATTAAGGTTAAATACACTTAATTTAAGAAATGTTTACTTATTTCTAGATTGTTTTTCCAGTGAAGTCTTGATTTCCCAATTTTATTCAGTTCAAATAAAGAAGTGAAACAGGAGAAGCTGCTTGAACGGTGGCAGTGTTTCCTCCCTTAGCAGCCGACCCGTCTGCTCCTTCAGCTCTGCTTCAGTCTGCGAGCTGCAGCCGCATGACAATTTCACTCCTCTTCCTCCCAGGAGGAAGGGAGCGCTCTACTTCCTCACTGCTTTCCATTTTCCAGACAGAGTATTTCTGGAGCGCTGTGCCGGGTCAGCGCTGGGAGCAGCAGAACATTTAACTATGACTGGAGCGTACCCCCCCCCCCCGCTGCCTCCTCTTCACTCCAGAGGAGGGATGTTTACCATCAGCATTCATTTAGGCTATGCATGCTCTAATATTTCCATCCTAACAGAGCAGAACAATTAAAGTGACTTGATAGGAGAGAGGATCAAACCAGGAGAAAATGAATCAATAAAAGTTCATTATTCTGCCTGTTTCTGATTAAATAGAAAGCGCTAACCACCAATCTCCAAACAGCTTATTGATGCAACATTGGCTGCAGCGACGGGATGCCTGGCAGGCAGCAGCTGCTTCGTGCAGATAAGGCGTGTTTTCCAGAACCCTGCAGACCGATGGAAACAGAAACCATCCAGGAAAAATCCAGTTACCTGTCGCTCGTAGTTGATCTGTGTCTCCTGCTCGATGTCAGAGTCCAGCTCCGGGACGTCAGAGACATCACTGTCTGACTCCTCACTATTGGAGTCTCCATGACCCTCTAAAGACGAGACACACAAAGAACGATGGTGAAAGTTAAGGACGTAGCTGACTAACGACTTTGATGGTTTGCTGACTCGACTGTTTATCTGTGTGGACGGAAAAGCATCTTTATATTGTTTTAATGCACAGAAAAAAATTAACTCAAAGTATTAAAGTTTATTACAACCCAACCAGAGCGTTGCTGCATTTGCAGAAGCAATTGTCCTGCCGTGGTATATAGCCTTATTCGTGGCTCAGTAAAAGGCCTTATACTTTGTTACTTGCAACACAGAAAATACAGTGGGCAGGGTGTTTGAACCCGAGCACACAGAAACAAT
>NW_015150770.1:763495-767160 GCF_000732505.1 Cyprinodon variegatus | reverse complement strand
AGCATTGGCCAGCATTGTCTAGCATTGGCCAGCATTGGCCAGCATTGGCCAGCATTGGCCAGCATTGTCTAGCATTGGCCAGCATTGGCCAGCATTGGCCAGCATTGGCTAGCATTGGCTAGCATTGGCTAGCATTGGCAAGCATTGGCTAGCATTGGCTAGCATTGGCTAGCATTGGCCAGCATTGGCTAGCATTGGCTAGCATTGGCCAGCATTGGCTAGCATTGGCCAGCATTGGCCAGCATTGGCTAGCATTGGCTAGCATTGGCAAGCATTGGCTAGCATTGGCTAGCATTGGCCAGCATTGGCTAGCATTAGCCAGCATTGGCCAGCATTGGCTAGCATTGGCTAGCATTGGCNAGCATTGGCTAGCATTGGCTAGCATTGGCTAGCATTGGCCAGCATTGGCAAGGATTGGCTAGCATTGGCTAGCATTGGCTAGCATTGGCTAGCACATACACATTTCCGTAAGATTTCAAGAGAACATCTGGTCATGCAGAGAATGTCTGTGGTGAAGTCATGCTGGATTTGTACAATTTTAGACAATTTGATTTATCAACAAATGTTTCCCCCCCTCCGGAGGACAAAATTGGATGAATTTCCAGGGTTCCTCTTTCTGAATTCTACCATTTTAAGCTACCACACATTCTGCCTGGGTTGAACCACAACAAACACATGAAGTGGAAGCTTTTACAGGACGCATCAACTCGACTGACCAGAGAGGATGCCAACAACAACAAGCTACCTTTTCTGGACTGTTTGGTGAACATGGAAGGAGATGGAAACCTCAACATTGAAGTGTATTGGAAATCCACTCACACAGATCAATATCTGCTTTTTGACTCACACCGCCCACTGGAACACAAACTTTCAGTAATCAGAACCTTCCAACAGTGGGCCGAGCATGTCCCTACCCTAGCACAAAGAACAGAAACACATCAAAGATGCTCTCCAAACCTCCAGATGCCCAAACTGGACGTTTGTCAAGTCAGAAAGGAAATCCAAAAGATATGCAGCAGAACATAACGCTGAGAAGATTAAACACAAAAACATCTCCATCCCATCATGTTGTTGGAGTCTCTGAAAAATTCAAGAGGATTTTCTCCAAACATAAAATGCCAGAACATTTCAAACCAATCAGACCCTGAAACAGAGACTAGTTCATCCTAAAGACCTAATCTGAGCAGAGTGGTGTCTGCAGGTCAATGCAGTGAGGAATGCTCTGATCTTAATGTTGGAGAAACCAAACAACCTCTCCACAGACGCAAGGCCCAACACAGAAGAGCGCCCTCCTCTGGACAAGACTCTGCAGCACATCTACAGCTGATGGACAAAGGACATTCTTTGGAGGACCAGAATGTTCACATTTTGGACAAAGAAGACAGGTGGTTTGAGAGGGGCGTGAAGGAAGCCATCTATGTTAAGAAAGAAAAACCAACCTTAAATGGGGAGGGGCTCAGATTTCAGCTTTCAAAAACCTACAATGCAGCAATAGAGTCGATTCCTTCCCAATACCATCTCAACCCCCATCGCTATGCAGGGGAACAAAATATCTCGCCAAGTCAGCCAGAGCAACAATGACTCTTAACGACCGCCTTTTCAGAGGAATGGACCAGTATCTGGTATTGCAGGCCAATAACAACCTCAACGACTCCCATTATTAAGGCGTGGAGCTGGTTTTCCACTTTCAATTTGCATGTTTTCTAAGCCATTACAAGGCTTTTGTTGGGCTACCCTATAAAAGCCTGGAACTCAGCGCTAATCCAGACATATTTAATAAATAAAGCTTCCTGGATGGGAAGGGAAATGTCTTCAAACTTGGAAACAAAGTTCAGTGAATTGATTTTTAACTTTTTTTGAAATGACTGATGACTGGGAATCTCCACCAACACATGAAGTTTTCATCATAATGTCATCATCTAAGATGTGTTGCTACTGAGAGGAATATAATTTACTGAAATTTGCCTGAAAACAATTTTGGAAGCATTAATTGATGACTTGACATTAAAAATATCAAAGTATAAATGTAACTCATACTAGAAAATATGCATTGAAAATCTTTTTCTAAACATTTACTGAATTTAAACCTTGGATGCTATGAAAGTACAAAAGAAAGTAGAGAATAATCAAAAGCAATCCTTACTTAAGCGTATTCTGGTATTCTTGTCCTACCTTGTATGTTTAGATCCAGGCCTCCATTCATCACCTCCTCAGGTAGAAACCTCCACTGGAAGAGGGCGTGGTCGGCGCCTCCTGTGGTGAGGACACACTGCAGATCGTTGGACCAGCGGACGTTGGTGACGTGGGCCGAGTGACCGATGTACTTCTTGAATTTGGCTCCTTGTGGGGCAACAGTAGGAATTAATAAAAATGAACCAAGATAAACCCGGAAGCTGCAGGGAAAAGAGCAGAGACCTTTCCGGAGGCATGGAAAGCGGTAGAGTTTCACCAGACCGAGGTCATCTCCTGTGACTAGCACAGCAGCGCTCAGGTTGGCGTCCACGGCGTTAATCGTGATGGAGTCTGAGTACTTTGGCCAAATTCCGCTGACCTCAGACCCCAGGACGCTGCTCCACGAGGCCCAGCGCTGACCTTTCACCTCCTCTTTGTTGATGATTGGTTTCCCCACTGCAGGAGGAAAAACGGATCAATTTCCTTTTCACTGCAAATTACTGAGTGTTAAAGTCAGTAGAAGAATAATGGAATAAACCGTGAATAAAACCAGGAACCCAGCAGATAAAAACTGAATGTCTTAAACGCAGCCTCAGTCACTGCAGGTTTGGTCAGGTGCTGATGTTTAAAGGAGTTCAGTTTTACACTCGGGTCTCTATGAACCTATTGCGGTCTGGACTCACTGGGCATCCAGTAGAAGAGGCGCTTTCCTGCTCCGTCGTTGCTCTGCAGGATTTTACCGTCCACAGACCAGTCCAGGTGTGTGATGAAGCTGCTGGACTTACTGCATTCTCCCACCTGTGACCAGTCAGAGAAATTACTGCTGCAAAGCTAATATTACCTAATAATGGAAATGTTTTTTATTTTTACATTTAGTAAAATGAACTAAAAGTTCCTTTATCGTCATGTAACTAGGATCAAATTGAAAAGTATGGCCTGGATTTCTAATGTTTATGAGGCTGGACTGATCTGATTATACATTTCTGTCTATTTATCTGATCTGTCCGTCTTGTAAAGTAGTTTTAGATTTAATTGTAATCATCTCAGTTCCTGTGATTCATCCCGAACCTTCTTGTATCTCTGAGCGACTGCGTAGATATCCACCAGTCCATCATTGGAGCCGACAGCGAGATACGATCCATCTGGAGAGAACTTCATCTCATGGATCACCTCCTTCCTGTCCTTGATATGGACGACCTCCGTCATGTCTCTGAGGGGTAAGAACATCCAGTTTACCTCACAGAGGGAACATTTCCGCCAGGTTGTAGTCCGATCTGTCAGTGTCTTCCTTACCTGACTCTCAGGACGGTGAAGGATCCGTCCTTCATACCCAGAGCCAGCTGGGATCCATCCAGGCTGAACGCCACGCTGCGGACCGCCTCCTCCATGTTGCAGCGGGCGATGAGGGCATGGTCGACCAGACTCCACAATCTGACGGCGACACAGATTCATGAAGGTCTGGAGCTTTACCCCCTCAGCCAAAAAATAATCAC
>NW_015150770.1:758370-761061 GCF_000732505.1 Cyprinodon variegatus | reverse complement strand
GAAAAATCTTCCTGGATGGAAGAGAAACGTCTTCAAACTCGGAAACAAATTCCAGTGGATTTTTTTTTTTAAACTTTTTTGGAGAAGATAGCTTTCAGAAAACATTTGCAAGATCTGTAAATAAATAAACTAGAATAAACATGCAGCACGTTTTAATCCTCTTTCTGTGTTGTGGACCTGTTTTGTCACCCCTCCAGGCCATTAGTTATCTTCTCTGTGTTTTTTTCATTTGAGGGGATTTAGGCTCAGGGCTCTTCAGTTTCACTGAGCTCTTAAAATGCTCCCTTGCAGCCGGTTACACTCCTGCTTTTTACGTTTTTATCTTAGTGATTACTTGGTGCAGACGGCTGCCTGGTTCCACGCTCTGCCTGCAGCTCAGAGTGGGATTCTGACAGTAAGATCATCTGAATTACAGCTCAGTATTTTATTTTAATGCTGTAGATCTTTCCCTACAGTTTTTATTTTTATTTCTTGTGTTATTCAAAGTCTAACACTGTGTCCAGAGTGTAGCTGTGGTGCAGCAGGCAGCTCCCCGTTTAAAGGAAGCCTTCCTGGACCCACCTGACGGAGCGATCGTCGCTGCCGGTCACAGCCAGAGGCTTTTTGGGATGAACATCCAGCGCCCAGAGTTCTCCCTCACTGTGACCCTGCATGATGAGCAGCGGCTTGTCGCGCTCTCGCACCATCACCTGAACACAACACAACTCACAGGTGGTGGAAAATACACACAACCTAATAAAACTAAGGACTTAATAGACATCAAACACCTTTAAAATTAGAGATTTTATGCATTTTATCAATTTGCCAGTTTAATGAAAGGAAGGTTTAGGAAATATGTGGAGATGTTAAACATCCAGGCTGCTCAACAGCTTAAATTATTGGATTTTACTTTTCTGAAACCAACACACTGGAAAAAATCTAAATCTAGATAAGTAATTTTTTCTTAAAAAAAGGTGCATTTGTTCTTGAATGTAGGAGGTAAGAGAGACATGTTGCCAATGGAACAAGAAAATATACATTTAAAATAAGAAAACACAATTACAATTACAATCCAAGTGCATATTATCGAATTATCTTATTTTAAATGTAAAAATACTAATTTAATTGGCAAATAATCTCATTTACGTACTCAAATGAAGGGAAACAGACTTAATCTAAGACATTTTCGCTCAATTATAGATCGTTTTTCCACTGTAGGAGGGAAATCCATTTAATTGAAGGACTTTTGAGCAATAATTGAAACACCAGCAGATATTTTATAATCTTTCCTCCAAACTCATCCTATTTATTTAAATCTGTTTAAATTAAATTGTGTTTTGTTTATTTTGCAGGTAGTTTTACTTCATCTTCTGTAGAATAAACAGGAACCCGATGAATTCAGTGCAAAAACGATCCAGAAATATGTAAAAATGTCTTAAAATAATTATATTTACCTTTAATTTGAGTAGGAAAATAAGATGATCTGCCAATGGAATGAGTATTTTTACTCTTAAAATAAGATAATGCAATTATTTTTTTTCTTATTTTAAATGTAAATAGTCTTGTTTCATTGGCAAAGAGATTCACTCTTCCCCTCAATTCAATAAAAAAACTCCACTTATTTTAAGAAAATGTGACTTATTTAGATTTACATGTTTCCAGTGTGACCAGTCGTCCTCCGCTGCTGGATGGTTTCAGTAAAAAACTGAAAATATTCCATGTTTTGAACAAATCAATCATCTGCAGGATCTGAAAGTTTTAAAAGNCAAAAAAGTACTCCAGAGTGTTGTTCAGCATGGGGGTGAGTAGAAAATGAAGGCTAATCATGTTTTGGGTGTACTATTCCTTTAACAGGAGTTTTTCCAATGTTAGTTTACCCGCTTTAGCTCGCTTTCTACTGGCTAAAAAAGCTAGTCTAACCCCTCGCTGGCAGCTTCATGGCCTCTGACCCCCTGCCGCTGCGTGTCTGGTGATGCCATCACATTGGGTTAATATTGATGACGTCACGAGTGTGACAGAAATCAGGAAAGTAAACAATGGAGACCAACATGGAAGGAAGCTAGGGCGTATTATTGAATGTAAACAGAGTCGTTTCTACTCATTAGATCAAAAGTGAGTGGCGCGGTGCGCTGACGTCCGTACATTGCGTTCACATTATCACGTTAGCGGGTCGATCCGGCTCTGGTGTTCCTACAGCATGCCAATCAGAGCAGATGCAATTTTAATGCGGGTCGAGTTGTTTGACCCGGTTAGACACGCATCAGTGAGCTGTTCCCATGGCAACTAAAAGCCCATTGTTCCCGGGTTAAAGGGGTTTTTTAGGGTTAGGTGGTTAGAAGGTTCTGTGGGGTTAACCCTAAACCTATCCCTAACCCAAACATATTTGTACACGTTGCATTTTCTCCTAAATTTTTATCTACTATATATAAATATAAATATATTTATTTTTTTCCCACATTCCTCCTTTAAAACATTGAATTTATAGCGACCTACTTCTAAACAAATTTTATCAGCATGGAGACATTAGATGCTAAATTTCATTTGATGCATTTATTGCTAAATGGAAACCAGCAACTAAATATATTGGATATCTAAAATATCTAATAGTTATATTGAATCCTGATATCTGTAATTGTTTGCATGATTACCATTTCAGATTTTTTTTTTTTTATAAAATGAACTTATTGTAGCTTTACGTGTTCATTGAATTAG
>NW_015150770.1:755464-756910 GCF_000732505.1 Cyprinodon variegatus | reverse complement strand
CTGCCTGCAGCTCAGAGTGGGATTCTGACAGTAAGATCATCTGAATTACAGCTCAGTATTTTATTTTAATGCTGTAGATCTTTCCCTACAGTTTTTATTTTTATTTCTTGTGTTATTCAAAGTCTAACACTGTGTCCAGAGTGTAGCTGTGGTGCAGCAGGCAGCTCCCCGTTTAAAGGAAGCCTTCCTGGACCCACCTGACGGAGCGATCGTCGCTGCCGGTCACAGCCAGAGGCTTTTTGGGATGAACATCCAGCGCCCAGAGTTCTCCCTCACTGTGACCCTGCATGATGAGCAGCGGCTTGTCGCGCTCTCGCACCATCACCTGAACACAACACAACTCACAGGTGGTGGAAAATACACACAACCTAATAAAACTAAGGACTTAATAGACATCAAACACCTTTAAAATTAGATATTTTATGCATTTTATCAATTTGCAAGTTTAATGAAAGGAAGGTTTAGGAAATATGTGGAGATGTTAACCAACCAGGCAGCTCAACAGCTTAAATTATTGGATTTTACTTAAAGCAATACGCTGGAAAAAATCTAAATCTAGATTAGTAATTTTTTCTTAAAATTAGTGCGTTTGTTCTTGAATTGAGGAGGTAAGAGAGACATGTTGCCATTTAAAATAAGAAAACACAATTACATTGTCTTATTTCAAGTGAATATTATCGAATTATCTTATTTTAAATGTAAAAATACTAATTTAATTGGCAAATAATCTCATTTACGTACTCAAATAAAGGGAAATAGACTTAATCTAAGGCATTTTTGCTCAATTATAGATAATTTTTCCACTGTGGGGTGAAAATCCATTTAATTGAAGGACTTTTGAGCAATAATTGAAACACCAGCAGATATTTTATAATCCTTCCTCTAAACTCATCCTATTTATTTAAATCTGTTTAAATTAAATTGTGTTTTGTTTATTTTGCAGCTTGTTTTACGTCATCTGCTGTAGAATAAACAGGAACCCGCACTGAAAAAAAATCTAAATCTACTTAAGTAATTTTTCTCTTAAAATAAGTGCATTTGTTCTTGGATTGAGGAGGTAAAAGAGACATTTTGCCAATGGAACAACAAAATTTACATTTAAAATAAGAAAACACAATTACATTGTTTTATTTCAAGTGAATATTATCTAATTATATGTTTTTAAGAGTAAAAATGCTGATTCTATTGGCAAACTATCTCCTTTAGCTAATCAAATTAAGGACAAATACAGTTAATTTAAGAAATTTTTACTTGTTTCTAGGTTGTTTTTCCAGTGCGATGAATGCACTGCAAAAACGATCCAGAAACAAGTAAAAATGTCTTAAATAAAGTATATTTACCTTTAATTTGAGTAGGAAAATAAGATGATCTGCCAACGGAATGAGTATTTTTACTCTTAAAATAAAACAATGCAATTATTTTTTTTCTTATTTTAAATGTAAATAG
>NW_015150770.1:752499-753767 GCF_000732505.1 Cyprinodon variegatus | reverse complement strand
TGATTAGGACAAAAACAAACACCTAAAATAAGACAAAACTGTTGTCAGGATAAATCAGAAAAGGTCAAACCAGCAGCAGAAGATAAAAACTATCAGCTTTGCCTCATTTCAGTTGATAAATCAATTATTTTTATGGTGGTTTAGTCACGTTGGAAAAAAAATCGAAATCTACTTAAGTAATTTTTCCATAAAATAAGTGCATTTGTTCTTGAACTGAGGAGGTAAAAGAGACATTTGCCAATGGAACAAGACAATTTACACTTAAAATAAGAAAACACTATTGCATTGTCGTATTTAAAGTGCATAATATCTAATTGTCTTATTTTAAGAATAAAAGTACTAATTCCATTGGCAAACTACCTCATTAACCTACTTAAATTAAGGGTAAATACACTTAATATAAGAATTTTTTTGTTATTTCTAGATCGTTTTTCCATTGCAGCAGCTTTACACTGCAAAAACAATCTAGAAATAACTAAAATCGTCTTAATGTTAAGTGTATTTACCCCTAATTTGAGTAGGTAAAGTTCACAGCAAATATTTCAAGTTGTTTCATATTTTCTGCTAAAGTCTGGAGCTCTGAGCTTATAATGGTGGACGGACGTCCAGGGAGACGTTTCTAACATAAACATGGCCGCTCATCAGATCTGCGCCTGTTTCGATCAGTGCGCCGCATTTCATTATTCATTTTTAGAAAATTCTTCGAAAACAAATGAAACTTTTTATTTCCAGTTTTGAGGATATAAATTGTAATTTAAACAGTAATTAATTTGCTCCAGACGTGACTTCAAACAGGTAAATTATCTCATTTACACTGGAAAAAATCCAAATCTAGATAAGTAATTTTTTCTTAAATTAGTGAATTTTTCTTGGATTGAGGAGGTAAAAGAGACACTTTGCCAATGGAACAACATAATTTACACTTAAAATAAGAAAACATAATTGCATTGTCTTATTTCAAGTGCATATTATCTAATTATCTAATTTTAAGAGGAAAAATACTCATTCCATTGGCAAACTATCTCATTTACCTCCTCAAATTAAGGGTGAATACAGTTAATTTAAGACATTTTTACTTATTTCTAGATCTTTTTTCCAGTGTACCTACTTATTAAGGGTAAATACACTTAATTTAAGAAATCTTTTCTCATTTCTAGATCATTTTCCAGTGTTGGACTCATTATGCAAAGTTTCTTCCATTTCCCATTCAGACCATCTGGAAGTTCAAACCTTCAGTGAGAAAAGAAACGCTAAAGTCACAGATCATT
>NW_015150770.1:748087-748749 GCF_000732505.1 Cyprinodon variegatus | reverse complement strand
GCATTTGTGGTTGACATGATGTAGAACAAATGTAATACAATGAGATTTTCCATTTGGGTATGCAAAATAGGCAAGAATTTCCCAAAATGAGGTGGCTGTTACGAGGTTTTAACACCAACTGACCAAACCACATCAGGTCCTAAACTCTTTCCTGATGATTGATAATAGCTTCAAACCGAAACATGTGGACTTTTCTGATGTTTTCATCTGATTTATATAAATAAACAAAGTACAAACATCCTTCTTCAAGGGGAGAGACATTTTGGCTAAAGACAGGAAGGGAAGAATAATGAGGAGACATTTCAGATGCTGAGTTCTGAAAAGATGAAACCAAAACATCAGCAGATAAAGGCTTCTTCAGTAAAATGGCCTTTTTCCTTTTCTACTCTTTGTCCTGGAAACCTTATAGAGTTCAGAGATTCAGACAGAATGTTGAAAACATCCAGCCGATGTGTGATGGAGGACATTCAGACAGAAATGCCAGAGCTCTCATTAGGAGCCTTAAAGGTCTCCTCCTAGAATAAGAGGTTCAGTTCAATCCAGGTAGAAACCTTTAAACCGAGCCTCTAGATGAACTGGACCAATCTGAAGGACTCACTGGAAAAAATCGTAATTTTTTCTTAAAATAAGTGCTTCTGTTCTTGGATTGAGGAGATAAAAGA
>NW_015150770.1:745093-745980 GCF_000732505.1 Cyprinodon variegatus | reverse complement strand
TGTCTTATTTCAAGTGTATATTATCTAATTATCTTATTAAAAATACTGATTCCATTGGCAAATATTCTCATTTACCTTCTCAAATTAAGGAAAATACACTTAATCTAAGACATTTTCGCTCAATTATAGATCATTTTCCCAGTGCTTTTACTTGAAATAAAAGAGATAAGTTAAATAACATGAACTAAAGGATTCTGAGGGCAGCAGTTAATCTTATGAAAGCGTCCCACTATGGTACAGTAGTGGCTGCATTATGATGAGGGAACCATAAAATGTAGTTTAGTTTGGATCCGTACCTTTGTATCCCTGCTCCGCCTCCCGCAGGTCGATTTTAGTGATCGGTTTGAAGTCGACGTCCCAAAGACGGACGCAGCCGTCTCTTCCTCCCGTGGCGAAACCTTCCTCACAGGAGAACATGCTGAAGATCCCAGCCTGCACAGACACAGGAAACAATCAGCAGAGGCGCTAAATGAGGCACAGAAAAATACAGATCACGTTTAAAACAGACAAATAATCCATCAGACGATCAGACACGGATGCTTCTACATGTTGTCAGGTGAGCCTGAATGCGGCTTCAGATTTCTGCCCCCGGTGATGATGGGAGAAGCTCACCCCATGCGCCGCCTGAACCGTTCGCATCAGGCCCAGTCCTTTCCACACGTAAACGTCTCCGTTGAGCGCGCCGGAGTACGTGAGGTCATCTTTAGCCGACGCCACGCACAGGATGGTCTGCAAGTCGCCCGTCTTCCCAAAAATCCCCCTCTTTGGACTGAGGGCGTTTCCACAGAGGGACCAGAACTGCAACCAGAAGGAGGCAACAGAATCAACTGGTTCCCAACGTCCACCAACTGGATCCTTTCAGGAACCTGTAGAAGTCCTGTTCATCT
>NW_015150770.1:742281-743936 GCF_000732505.1 Cyprinodon variegatus | reverse complement strand
TGTCGGTTCTGTCAGAACCTCCTTCATCATCTACTTCACCTACAGACAAGTTTAATTATTTTTTTGCTTTTTGCTGCAGAGCAGTAGGTTCAACTGTCCGTCAGTTTCTAATGTATGGAAATCTCTTTATTGTCCCACTGTGGGGAAATTCACTCAGCATTTAACCCCTCCCCTTGGGGAGCAGTGGGGGGTTCAGGGACCCATAGCGGAGGGTGTGGTACTTGCAACATCTTCAGAGCACTGCTCTAACCAGCGAGGCCAACACTCCCCCCCACTGAGGTTTTCCTACTCCTCCTGATTCAGGCGACTGAGCTCAGGTTCATTTCTGACCTCTCTGAGCCACCGTAGGTTTGATGATTACTGCATTCTCTGATGTGACTAGAGCTCTTTAATTCTCAGATTAGCTTCTCAGAGTCAGCATGTTGGACAGGAAGCGAACCAACCAGACCAGCAGAAACCTTCATGGTTCACCTTGATGTGTTTGACGCCGCAGCTCACCAGCCGGTTCTGTTGAAACGGGTCCCAGCAGATGTCAAAGATCTGCAGAGATTAGGAAGCTGTTAGTTGGTCTGATCAGAGTGCAGAACGAATGGAAAGAGAAAGAGAGCGTCCTACCCGGTCTGAGTGTCCGGTGGCCGTGGCCAGGATCCTCCCTTTCTTCCACTCCCAGATACAAACCGTGTTCTTTGCGTCCAAACCGACCGAAGCCAACCTCTGAGAAGAAACAGGAAATATTTCCTCTGAGAAAGAAAACAACCCACAGGCAGAAAGAAACTAGCTGCCAGTTTCTGTGTTCAGGTTCAGAGGGAGGAAACAGGACTCTGATGATGATGAGGAGAGATTCTCCTCCTCCTCCTCCTGAGAGGGAGAGTTGATCTCAGCTTTCCATCAGATCTAGATCAGAGCTACAGCTGGTTCCTCTGGTTCTGGTTCAGGAGAACATTGTCCTCAAGAGGGCACCCAAAAGTTTGGTTTAGGCTCTAATCTAAACCTAAACTTAATTCATACCTTATAGTCCTAAACCCAAGGATAGTGAAAAAAGGGAAGCAAAAGTTCAGATGATGAGAGAGGAAAACTGGTCCTCACTCTGGTACCAAAACAGGAATCTTAATAATGAATCATACAGATAAAACTTAACTTTGATTTATTATTAAGTGGATTGTTGGTCAGCACCAAGCCCTGTCGGTGTATCACAGCTAGGCCACCCCCATGACCCCTGCTGCGAGCTCTCTCCAGGTAGCTGTACCCGGAGGGGGGGTAGACTTCGTTAAGTGCTGAATAGACCCCTGGCTGTAGCCATGTTTCTGTGAGACACATGACGTCTAATCGCTTGTCCATTATATGGTCATGTAGGAAGTTTCTTTTCAGCTGTTATGTACGGTGGCCCTGAAGTGCAAACTGCAACTACAAATCTAAAAGCGCAACTACATTAAGGAAATCGCAACTACATAAAGCAAAGCGCAACTACATTAAGGAAATTACAACTACATAAAGCAAAGCGCAACTACATTAGGGAAATCGCAACTACATAAAGCAAAGCGCAACTACATTAAGGAAATCGCAACTACATAAAGCAAAGCGCAACTACATTAAGGAAATCACAACTACATAAAGCAAAGCACAACTAAATTAAGGAAATCACAACTACATAAAGC
>NW_015150770.1:739978-741289 GCF_000732505.1 Cyprinodon variegatus | reverse complement strand
GCTTTATGTAGTTGTGATTTCCTTAATTTAGTTGTGCTTTGCTTTATGTAGTTGTGATTTCCTTAATGTAGTTGCGCTTTGCTTTATGTAGTTGCGATTTCCTTAATGTAGTTGCGCTTTGCTTTATGTAGTTGCGATTTCCCTAATGTAGTTGCGCTTTGCTTTATGTAGTTGTAATTTCCTTAATGTAGTTGCGCTTTGCTTTATGTAGTTGCGATTTCCTTAATGTAGTTGCGCTTTGCTTTATGTAGTTGCGATTTCCTTAATGTAGTTGCGCTTTTAGAATTGTAGTTGCAGTTTGCACTTCAGGGCCACCGTAGTTATGATTCAGTTCCAGGCTTTCCGATTCGGTTCCAGCTCTTCTGGTTCTCTCTTAGCGGTTCTGCTCCAACAGGTGCAGGTTCTCAAGGAAGCAGATTCTCTGAGCAGAACCGCTAACAGAAGTCTGAGAAAAATGATTGGAGCATCAGAGAATCAGTTAGACGTCCTAACCTGACCTCTGACCTCTTAGAACAGTGTGAATAGAGAGTGGAACCTGTCCTGCTGTCAGACTAACCAGAACCAGGTGGAACCGCTGCGTCGCTTTTCAGAGTAAATATTTAGCTTTAATTCACCTGCAGGACGATGTTAACGATGTCTGAAGCTGCTGAACTGATCCCACTGCTGAGAAAATATTTCATCCTCTAATTTTCATTCCTTTGTTTTGATAAACAGGAACAAAAACAGGCTCTGCTTCATATCCTTTGAGGTCAAAGGTTATTTCATCTCCTTATTGATTAATGGACACATTTAGAGGCTGCTTTACAAATATTTCACTTTTAATCTCATTCATATTTACATTCTCATCACATCATCTGTGTGAGAGAAACACAAATGTTTGTCATCGATCTTCCTCTTTTTTTTTTTATTTGTATCTAAACTCTGAATTATTTAATAATCTCCAGTTCTAACATGATAGTTCAGATTAAACTCTGATTAAATTAAACGGAATAACAGACAGGTGTGATATTAAAGCTGATTAGCGTTTGTTTGTCTCACCTGTCCGTCGGCGCTAAAGGCGAGGCAGGCGATGCCGTGTGTGTGTCCATCCCGCAGAAGGGAGACGGTTTGCACGGTGAAGGAGTCCCACACACACACATAGGGATCCTTCCCCACCTGACCCGTCGCCACCAGGGAGCGCTCTGGGTGCAGCGCCAGGCTGAGGGTAGAGGGGGAGATACAGGCGTGAATAATCATTTATTTACCGAGAAAATACACCAAGAGGTTAGATGACCAGATAAGGTTTGGTTAAATGTTCTATAAATGTTCCTC
>NW_015150770.1:734575-738251 GCF_000732505.1 Cyprinodon variegatus | reverse complement strand
GGACCAGTCAAGGGTCCATCAAGGAAAGTGGGGAAATGTTGAGCGGCTTCTACTGTATTGACTTCAGGAGAACATGAACATCTGGGAGCTGATGAAGATAAAACAATATAATTCAATCAAACATTTGAATCAAGCGAGTGTTTCTGTGATTTGGTCCAAAGCAGTAAAGACCGAGTCTCTGAGGATAAAGATCTTCTGAGGCTCTACAGTTTAATTTAAAAAAAAAAGAAGTTCATCAGAAACCATGAGAGGAATCTGCACGTTTCTCCCACTAAACGTCAGAAGAACATCAAACCATCCAGGAATCTTGAGGAACTTCAGGAGGAATGTCAACATCTCTGAAATACTTCATCCATCCCATCCTGACAGAACCACCTGGATCAGCATCGCTGGATAACCTTTATCCTGCTTTACATCCATCATCTTCTCAGTTTGCTGAGCAGAGACGAAGACCTGATGATCCCACCAAAGGAGGAGTTCTGAGGGACAGTCCGAGGCTGCTGGGATGGAGCATCATGGACCATCAGTTCTCCAGATGTTTGGCTATCAGCAACCACCTCTGATGGCAGCAACATCTTCTTGTGTTCTAGATGACGGGCTGAGGAAGAGGAGCTGAGGCAACATGGAGGAACTCACAATGAAAGGAATTTAGTTTATTTCTGATGGTTTTTTTGCAGAGAGTAGTTTTGTTTCTGCGTAGGAAGCCTGATCTTTGCACAGAAGCATGAAGTTTGTAACTAAAGGCCCCCCCCCCACCCGGCTGTGTTTAAACAGAACAGGTGTGTCAGCCTCAAAGCTTCATTGATCTCCCTCACGCCTGCTTGCAGAATCTCTCCCCATCCTCGCAGCCAATCAGGATGCTGGCGCGTCGCCATGACAACCGTATCACCAAGGGTGGCGAAGCAGCGGGCTGTGAAGTCAAGGTCAAACATGACGAGGAAGAGAACGCTGCCCTGGATGGATGATACCTGCTGCCGAATCATTTCCATATTTAATAACCGTTCTGTCCGAGTATCATCCTGGAAAACCGCCGTTTGATAAACAAACGTTTTTTTTTTTATTCTGGAACTTGTTCTATTTGTTTAGATCGTTTTACTTTCTTTATTTCAGATAAAGATAATAAAACTACATTAATATGAATTAAACTGGACTCCTGGGGGTCCGGTTCAGATCTCTCCCTGGGCTCACATAGAGACAGGAGGGGACCGGGCCCGGGGGCCTGACCTCTGGGGGCCCTTAGAAGTTATTGTTGTTTTCCTTTCATTAAAAGGAAATTAACTGATGAGAAACTCAGAAAAAAAACAGCAAAGAGAGAAGAAGGACTAAAACGAATATAGAGAGAAATTCAGACTTTTACATATGGAGATAAATCGGTCTCAATTTTTAGAAATAAACAGATGTGATACACACACACACAGCATGATTCACACAAGCATGCAGGATTCATGCATGCACAGCACATGATTCACAAAAGTATTTATGGTCCATAAACAATTATAAATCCAATTAGAAAGCACCAGAGGTCTTTGAACTTCGTCATTAGTGGTTATCAGTCCCATTGAACGGCTTCAGATTGAGCCAGGAGGCTCAGTAGGTTGGTATCTTCGACTGAATCCTGATCCAACCCTAAAGATTCCTTCCCTCCCATGGAATTAATTAATCTATTTTTTTTTTTTTTAAGAAAGACTTTATTTTATCAGATCCATATTCAAAATCAATGAAAAGTCAGAAACAACAACTTCCAATACAACCATACAAACAATTGAGTAACAACAAAAAAACAGGTCGGCAAGCTGGAATCCATGTTTTGTTTTTTATTATAATTTTTTTTTTCTTTTATTTTCTTACTTGGGGGATGAAATAAAGGAAAAATTGTTCTCGAGTGACTTTTATTTGAGATATATATTAAGTATGTCTTTAAAACATGTACCTGTGTGTTTACATTTATCTTAATGCAATATTAACTGGAAATATGTTTTTAAAGGGTTCCATCTTTTCTCAAATAAACCAGCGGAAGTTTAATTTTGCTGTTATTTTTTCCATCCTATAAACGTTCACTAGTTTCTCTTTCCATTGATTTACAGCAGGGGCTAAAGGTTTATACCAATGAATCTATTTATGTGTAATCTGAATATGATCTCAGGAGTTCTTCATGTGCTGTAAAAATAAATAAATAAATAACAATAAAATGATCCGCATGTCGCTCATATTAAACAAACTAAAATGAAATAAATCTAATATCCTGTCAGCTGGGATGTAGAATCCTCTCCCTATAGATATTTAATCATCTGTGACAAAATGCAGATCTTTCTTTAATAAGATCCTCATCTAACGGACATGCAATGTTTGTTTCTAAAACCGTGTGTAACGGATCTAGTGGATGATTCTTTTTTTTTTGCACAAATTACAAATAAAACCTTAATCGCGAAAAATAAAACAGCGTGTTTGAATGTAAGGAGAGCGGAGACCCATTTAGCTCCATATTATTTACTTAATTATCACTTAAGCCTAAACCTCAGCTCAATTTAAACCTCAGACTAAACTTACTGTTAGAAAATATGAACTTTGGTAAAAACGGTCCTCACTCTGATGGTAAAACAGTTATATTTCTAAAGTAAGTGATGTGAGGTTTATATCAGTTTGTCTGTGTTTGTGAGGACGGCGTCCATCAGAGAGTCAGAACCAGAAAACTATGAAAAAAACTGAAATTATTTAACAATTTATGAAATTATCACAATTAATGAAAACTAAATAATAAAGGAACCAGAATTATTAATTTTTTTTAATCCAAAATAACTAACAGCAGCAGCAGAACAAAACGATGTAAGAACCAATAAACCAGAAACGGATGAAGACTAAAGTTCAGGATCCCAAAATGATTTTAAAAAGCCTCCAAGATGAAACGACTCATAAATAAATAGAACAAGCTGAACCTCCAGTAAGTCGTCTCTGTGACCTCTGACCTCCTGCAGGCGGATGTTTAACCTCCCAGTTCCCTTCAGGAAGCAGCCAACCTGCAGCGTGCGCTGAAATCGGTTTTCTTTCTGGCAGCCAGTGGAATCAGGGCAGCTCTATAAATAGATCAGAGGAACTCCTCCTGTGAGGATGAATGTGTTTTCATGCAGAACAAAACAAAAACCTGTTTTTTTTTATCCCTGTCAGAAGCAAAACGAGCCGCAGGAGGGTCTATGAAAACATTTCCATATTAAACAGCATCCGCTGCTTCAAGCTAAACATCAGAGATGAGGATAAGATCCGGATCGTGATGTCAGAGGCGCCGACTCTCAGGTTTTCACTTCATGCAGAGGAGAAGGAACAGATCTGATCCAACGGATTACAGCCTGGTTAACACAATTCAATTCTATTCAGTTTATTTCTATAGCGCCAATTCACAACACATCATCTCAGGTCACTTTATAGAGAAAATGGTGAGAGCATTTCTTTTCCTTGGCCTGCTTGTGAGATGAAATACTTAATAGGAGCGACTTTAGAGAAATCTTGTAGCAGCTTCTATGCTGAAATATTTAAGGTAGGGCTGAAAGCAGTTGCCTCCTTAATCTAGACAAGAGTGAAATATAGATAACATGTCTTCTAAGGTGCTTCAGCTTCCCTCGTATCGTGAACAGAAATGTTTATCTGGACAGTGAAAGATTTATTAACCTAAAAGGGAATGTCC
>NW_015150770.1:731967-733430 GCF_000732505.1 Cyprinodon variegatus | reverse complement strand
CTGATATCAGATGGAGCTTGGCCATTTAAGGCTTTATATGTGAGAAGGAGGATTTTAAATTCTATTCTGGATTTAACAGGAAGCCAACGGCTCCTTTAATCCCTTCATTACTGTTTGACTCTTTCATTGTTTATGTGGAAACCAGTCAACTACAAATTCTAGATTTTACTGCAGCTCATTATAAATGTTAGACTCAGCCAGCTGCTAAAATTCCTGCAGGAATCTTCAGAACTTGTAAAGATGAACCTGGAATCCTCCGTCTGTTTCCTAACAGCTGATTAGATGAAGTCTCCAAAGTGGTTTAACATACAGAGCAGAAAGATCCAACACCCTGAGAGCGTCATTAGATAAATCTGTGCGTGCAGGAGAGCGTGCCAGCAGATCGTGGGAACATTCAGGGCTGCGGGGCAGATTGGCGGTGGGATGCTGGACGGATAATTTCTTACTCATCATCTTAATGAAGACCACTGAGCTGTAGACGCTCCGAGGCACCAGGCACCAGCGTGCTGCACGCTGCTGCTATTAAATCTGTCACATCCAGGACGGCCTCGGTGTGAAATAAGGAAGGATGTTACAGAGGAAAAAACATTTTCTCCAGTTTCTCTGGAGATAATAAACATGAATTAAATAGATCTGTGCAACTTTCACTAAAATAAGGATCTGAATCCTTAATGATGATGCCTGCAGAAATCATAAGAGGATAAGAAAATGACCTTAATAAAGATAGAATATAGGAAGGTTTAACTAACAGCACAATGGGATGGAAGTAAAGACAAACCAGGAGACAAGACATTTATAAAAAAGATTAAGAATGAAAGACTCAAAACAATAAAATGCAAGATAAGAAACTCAGGTGAAAACATGAAGATGTGATAAAGGTTGAAGTAAATGTGAAAAACTAAACGTCCAAAGGAAGCAGCAGAAACAACAGAAAAAAAACTAGCATACGGTTTCTGGAAAGAAGCTAAAACAGTTAAATAAAAGACAAGAAAAAGAAAAACATGAGAACCTTCAAAAGATCTGATGCAACAGAAAGAAAAGCTTAAAGAAAAAAAAAAAAAACTGGTCTGAAATGGACACAAAAAAAAAAAACACCTAACGAATCAAAGAGCAGATAATAAAGAGCAGCAGCGTTTCTTTTCTTCCAGTCCAGAAATCCTGCTTCAGGCTTCGAAAGCTGCCAGCAGCATCGTCCTACTGTCAGTGAACGCATCACTGAGCCTCTGAGGAAGAACCATAACCCTGCTGGCTCAGACGGTCAGCATGAAGCTCTGCTTCATGGGGGGGGGGGGATCTCTTCATCCCTGACCAACATGGAGACGCTCAGCAGCGTCATTGAAGGAAGTCTCCTTCTTCTGCTGCAGGTTTTTATTTCTATTTATTTATTTGTTGAGATGAAAGTCCCTCATTTATGTTTCAATTTGTTTAAAGGATGATTCTGCAAACAGTCCAGTTCTCCTAAC
>NW_015150770.1:727662-728580 GCF_000732505.1 Cyprinodon variegatus | reverse complement strand
GACTGAGAATCTCCAGCAAAATCCCCTCCAACTTCCTGACCTTCTCCTGGGCCTGCATATTTATTACTCTGACTCCACCCTGTCACTGAATTACAGGGTCTGACCAGGAGATGGCGCTTCTCTTTAGATCTTAATGTCCACAAATCATGACAGAAAGAATATTTTAGATGTTAAAAAAGGAATTGTAGGGGACCAGCCAAGGAAAGTGGGGAAATGCTGTAGCTGTGGGTTTTCATCATCAATTTTCTCCTTTCTGCTCTCAGTCAGGGAGCAAAGCCCCCAGCAGCCATCCTGCAGGTCAAACCTGAACCAGTTCATCACTAAAGCCTCCATCCTCCGTCTGCATCCTCCTCCACCAACATCCACCAAACCCAGACACGCCAATACAAGTCACCAAGTTCATGCTTTGTGTTATTTTAATCGAGGTCCAGATGGTGATGATCCATCACTGGAAAAACAATCTAGAATTAAGCAATAATGTCTTAAATTAAGTGTATTTACCCTTAATTTAAGTAGGTTAATGAGATAGTTTGCCAATGGAATTAGTATTTTTACTCTTAAAATGAATTAATTAGATAAAATGCACTTGAAATTAGACAATCCAATTGTTGTTTAATTATTTTAAATGTAAACTGTGCAAAATGTCTCTTTTACCTCCTCAATCCAAGAACAAATGCACTTATTTTAAGAAAAAAGTGACTAGAGTTTGTTTTTTCCAGTGTGGTTCTGGCTCTGGGCCTTGTTAATGTGTTTCTGGAGCATTTGGATTTTATTTTAATGTTTAGCCGCTCTGATGCTAAAAAACCTGCAGTCAGCTGGCAGGGAAAATTTGGCCCAGACACAAATCTAACAGTCATATGGAGCGTTCTGCTGACCGAGGCAGCATTCAGCTTTTCAATTAGTCTGTGGGTATACCCC